>NC_079411.1:9132648-9162023 GCF_029220125.1 Pseudoliparis swirei
CCAAGTCAAACGGGGCCGGAGCACTGTAAACAGGTACGGTGTGATGTTTACCTGCCTCGCCATTAGAGCAGTGCATATAGAGATAGCAGACAGTCTTGACACCAGCTCTTGCATCAACGCCACACGCCGCTTCATAAGTAGAAGAGGCCAGGTCTCCATCATGCGCTCTGACAATGGCACAAACTTTGTCGGCGCAGAAAAAGAGTTGCGAGTGGCCATTGAGAGCTTGAATGAGTTAAAGATTGAAAAAACTTTGCAAAAAAAAGGTGGATGTTCAACAGCCCAGCTGCTTCCCACCAAGGAGGAGTTTGGGAGCGGCAGAGTCGTACTGCACGGAGAATCCTTGGTGCACTTGCGAGAGAACAGACCCTCACTGACGACGACCTCCAGACACTGATGTGTGAGGTCGAAAGTATCATTAATGGACGACCACTCACGAGCCCGTCCGATGACCCATGCGACATGGAGCCTCTGACGCCCAAGCATCTGCTGTTGATGAAAGTGCAACCCAACATGCCACCGGGAACCTTCACCGAGAACGATCAGTATGCAAGGAGACGCTGGAGGCAAGGACAGGACCTCGCAGATCTGTTTTGGACCAGATGGACGCGAGAATATTTACCTCTCCTCCAGGAACGGCAGAAATGGTCAAGGTTGAAGAGAAACTTCCAGCATGGAGATGTGGTGCTAGTAGTTGACAGCTCGTCACCACGAAACACATGGATAATGGGAAGGATAACCCAAACCATACCGGACTCCAGTGGAACTGTACGCAGAGTGAAGCTGCAGACTCAAACCAGCTGGAGAGACCCGTCAACAAGCTGTTTACTGCAAGAAGCAACGTGAACACAAGAAGACCAGATGATGAAGAAATGTAAAAAAAAGACTGTTAAACAAGACTTAGATTAGCAATGATTATGAAGATTTGTTTAGTTTGATACTTGACTCAGTTGTTGGCTCTTTGAATTTAAGTTATTTGGTAATGGTGTAATCTTTAATGGTGTAATCTAGTGGCGGCTTTAGCTCAGTGGGGTAAGAGGGCCGTCCTGCAACCGCAGGGTTGTGGGTTCGATCCCCGCTCTCCCCATTAGTTGCAAGTCGAAGTGTCCTTGAGCAAGGCACTGAACCCCCAGTTGCTTCCCGGGCGCTTCACCGCAGCCCGCTGCTCCTTAATAACTAAGGATGGGTTAAATGCAGAGAACTAATTTCCCCTTAGGGATTAATAAAAGTGTATATTCTATTCATATTCTTTAAGCTTAACCATTAGGGGCCGGATATGTAAGAGCCACAAGTGTGTTTTTACTTTTAGTAAATTTAAGTTTCTGAATTGTTTATAATTTAATATTTAGATTTATGCTCACTTTGGAGGAACTATACGTTGAATATATTAAAAGATCTTTATGTTAATGACTGACACTCGAGCCAGGCTATTTAATGACGTCATGACGGCAACAGGTGTAAGAACAGAGCCGCATTAGACATGAGAGATATAGTTTTTTTACCGTAAGACCATGAGATCGTTTTGAACGTTTATTATTTTGTATACTTTGTCAGCGTTTTTTGCTGTTTAAAATAAAATCGAAAGAAAAGGAAATGAACGGTCTCCTGTCATGCGCGTGAGAGGAAACTCACTGTCTGCAGCTCTTTAGCGGATTAAGAAAACAACAACAACGACGGAACGCCGCTACAATGGTGTTTAGTCTTTTGAAGAAAGTGTGGTTAACAATTGAAATCTGTCTAAAGCAGATAATTGTGCTTATAGTTCAATAGAATTGGTTTAGGGAGTTGGCACATGAGTTACAGGTTGTGGTCATTGTGTTATAAGTTCGTTTTTGTGTGTAATCAATCGAGAAAAACTGTAATTCCGACAACTTAATGATACTTAAAATAGTTAGTTCAGACAACTTAAAGATCCAAGTTATAGAGGTTCCGGTAAGATCTTGGAGTGAACAGTCACGTAATTTTGAGCTCTCTCAACTCGGCGACAATAAACCCTCAAAAATCATAATTTAAACAAATGAATTCAATATAATATAGGAGGGAACTAATAAAGAGGCCGGATATACAAAGAAAATCAAGTCAGTGAAGATAGAAAAGGAAGAAAATGGATTCAAATTTGGACAATGGAAAGCTGGGTGAGAAGAACGGGGCAGGTGCAAAACCAGCTATAGCCTAAACCAACTGACTGACTTGCTAGCACCCATCGGCAAACAACTGGATGAGGTGAAAAAGGGATAATCGATGTGAGGAGAGAGGTAATGTGACAGTTTAGCTCCTCGCCTTCCTTTTTGTCATAGTTGTTTTCATCCCGTCACACCATCTCGTCCTGAGAACAAGATTCTCCATCGCGTTCGTCCATATCTGGACCGTGCGGATACGTGGTGCGTAAAGGAGACGCGTGGTGTTGACTGAAGGGACCGGGACGCTTCCCCCAGACTCACATGTCGTGTGCCTAGCAGCCTTTCCGTGGAGGACGTAGATGACATCTACCTATTCGGAACTATGATTACAGGATTTCTGCTGTTTGGATTTGGCGTTGCCCTGGTTTATCGGAAAATTAAGGAAACGGTGACAGCCGTTAAAAGCCCCCTAAGGCTGCCCGACGAAATTGGATCGATTTGAAAAATGGGAGGAAAGTGGTGGAAAAGCAGGTGCGCTAATTGGATGTAGCTGCTGGCAGACCAAACAATCCCAATCTTATCTGCTTTCGGCTCCCTCAACCAGAACGGTGCCTTGACCAAGGCCGTTACTGGAACAACAACTCCCCTGAAGATCGCTGAAGTGAGAACCTCTCTCATTCCCTTCCCCCTATCCACAGACACCTGTGGTTGTTTTCTCCCAGGACCTTTCAAGGCTATCTCCATGGCAACGACCATCTTGCGGACTGAGAACTCTGTCTGTTGTGGCCTGGGGGAGGACGACATACCAGAACACGCACACACAAACTTTCAATAATACTGATTGCATTCACTACCCTCCCCATCCCACGCCCGCCTGCTTTTTACCCCAGTGGGACCGGACGGGGCTGTGCGGGCGCTGCTGAGTTGGCGCCGGACCGGCTGGCTGCTTGTCGGTGCTGGTTACCTTCTGCCCCCAATGGATGGGCTTAGATCACCCAGTTGTTGGATTACCTCCCTCCCCTTCCTACTCGTTGCAAGTCATGTCTAAAATGTATGTGCTTATGTGCTAAGGTGTTTTTTTCCTGCTCCCACACTGTACCCCTCTCGGGGCATAGTCGGGGGGTTGGTGTTTTTTCTCGCCTTCTTCCCTCATGTTATGCTGTAATCTTTCATCCACCCTTTCTTGTAATTTCGATGCTTTTGTACCTGTACTCTGGCAAACGACAAATAAATATATCAATCAATCAATCAATCAATCAAATCATGATCTCACTTCCTCGTGGTTGAACACAAGCAGGTGGATCGCGCGCTCTGCTGCTCCTCTTCACATGCGGGCTGTGACACGAAGTACTGCATGGGAGTTAATATATGCACACAGTACTTGGTGTCACAGCCCGCGCGCACCTGTGAAGGGGAGCATGTGCGCGTGCGTCTTTAGAATGTCACGACCCGGCTCCTATAGGCCACGACAAAGGCCAGTCTTTTTGTCACAATTCTCCCTCACACTTCATCCGAAGGGGAACGGTATAGGCTACTACGCTATCTTTACGGGAATGGGCGGATCTGCTATCGGATGTCATGTCCCTGCTTAATAAGATTGAATGGCAAATGTTATTTAAATCAAATTAAATGTGGCAAGACACAAAACGAACACGTACAACAAACGATCAACCCTTCTGAAAATATAACATAATTCCTGGATCCCGACAGTCCCAAGGTCAAAAGTAAATTCCCAAAACAAAAGTCGGAGGGAACTTCAAGCCTCCAACTAATCACATCTTCTGTTTAACCACAACAGAAGACTAATGGGGACCAACTGCAAACATATGACTGCTGTGACTGAGCATTGTGGGTTTGTGTGTGAGGTGCACTGATAAGGCAGACAGTCTGTTACATATACGCCCCCCCCCACACACACACACACACCTCAATTAGAAACGTCACCGTTTCGTAACCAGCAAATGCAAAGAAATGCACAGAAATCATCGAGAGAAACCAACCAATGAACACAGATATATATAAATGGCAGCCGTAAAGCAACAAGCCAAACAACAACACATGACACCGTAGGCCTATGCTTCAAAACAAATATAACGGCTTGCACAAGCACCAACATCCCGGGGGGAAACCCAACAGTCAAAACAGAACATATTGTTGGAGGTGCGATGGAACGCGCCACATGACCCCCGCGGGGCCGTATAGGGTCCGGTGACTCTGCCACACCACAAGGCCAGTGTCCAGGGAGGTGTCAGCAGAGTGAGACAAGGCATCAGCATCTCTGTGGCGTGAACCATCTTTGTGGATCATGGTCCAGTTGAATGGGTCGAGCTAAAAAATCTACCGGCCCCTATAGTCCTTCCTGGAAAAGGCTCTCCCACCCACACAACCCTGTATCACAAAACTGTATCACAGATTACATTTGTATTTGATGTATTACAATCAGTGGCGGCTGGTGAATTTTTTTTTGGGGGGGGGGGGGGCGCAGTTTAAATAGCACTCAACAATGAGAAGAAAAGAGGGTTTGAGTAGAATATAGTAAAAAACAAAGCTTTATTTCAAGAACACAGCGTGCTCAACACGGTCCAATAACAACTATCAACACACTGTAACTTTGGGCATGAGAGGTTCAGAGCAGCTTTAAGGAACATTGGGTTGGGTTTCAGAGGTTTGCAAAATAAAAGAGTTTCACCGTCACATGAAAGAGGTTCAGAGCAGAATAGAGTCAGAAAGAGATCACATGTTCCATTGGGTGACAGAGCAGACCCACTACTGTAAAGACAAGTAGCTCCTCTCTTTAAAGTTGGCAAACTTCTCAATAACTCTCTGGTTAAAGTCAATCATGTCTGTAACCAGCCTGTTTCATTATTCTTGAGGGAATGTGTCTGTTTTTCAGAACTTCTTCATTGTGTTTCGATGCCAGTTCGGTCTCCTACTGCTCTGCATGGAGCTAACTCGCTAACAGCTGTTAGCGAGTTAGCTCCATGCTCTTAGCTAGATAACTGCGGCAAGATTCGTGCTTTACACTTGTCTGAAGCTCTGTAGATCCCTCACCCCGTTGTAGTCCAGAGAGTTTCAGTCCCAGGACTTTGGAACAACAGACAGGGGGAACTAAAAACGAATTACTCATGGAGCATTCAGCTAATCAGCTCCGGTTAGCATATCGGCTTGAGGAGAATCTCCGGGTGTACGTCCTCCCGCGGTCAGCGATTTGCTGCTGAATTTTTAATTCCGGATGTTCGGGTCCCAACTCTTTCAGCCTCTTCTTATCAATATCTGACCGTCGATTGAAAGGTCTTTCGCGTAGAGATACCACAGAGTTTTCAGTCACCGACGCCATGCTAACAAGCTTCTGCTAGCTATGTTGCTCACGTACCTGCGTGGAGGTGGAGGTGGAGCTCCTGTTAAGCTTCGTGCGTTTGCGGTGGAGATTTAACAGAACTTAGAAGAGTAGAAGGCTTTCTTTAGCCTTTCAATAGGCATAGTTTATTTACCTCCGTTCGTGGCATGACAGATGCGCCAATACTGCTGCCTTCTGCTCCGGTTTCATAAAACAATTTTAGTCACATGGAGTCAGGATATAGGGTCAGTGACGTCACGTCCTGGACGCACTGTAGACAACATTGCCCTCTGCAGGACACAATGAGCAAGGGCGCACATAATAGTACAATATTTAACACCCCCACTCGATCCTAGCTTATTGTGATACATTTTTCACAACAGAATATAAACAAAACAAATATTCTCCCCATTTGACTTCAATACAAAATAAACAACAATACAATGGCACATTTATGCATCTCTTGCACTTTAAGTGCCAAACAAATACTGAGCAAACTTTTTCAGTTTTAGCTTAGTTGCTGGTTTTGTCATTAGGTCAGCTATCATGTTATCAGTAGGACAATATTCCAAAGATATCCTCCCACTGTTCACAGTTTCTCGGATAAAATGATATTTAATATCGATATGTTTGCACCGCTGCCGATTTACCGGATTTCTGGCAAGTGCAATAGCTCCTTGGTTGTCATCATAAACCTTGGTTTGCCCATATTGATAATCATCAATACCCTTGAGTAGCTGTTGTAAATACATACACTCCTGTATGGCTGACGCTAAGGCCATGTATTCTGCCTCGCAGGTAGACAGTGCAACTGTTGGTTGTTTTCTACTCTTCCATGAAATGAGAGCTTCTCTCACTCAGACTGGCACAGTACCCTGTGGTGCTACGTCTGTCTGTAACCTCTGAGGCCCAGTCTGCATCACTATGTACTATTAGGCCCAGTTTACCTGCGTCATCCTTTTTGAAGCATAATCCACGGTCTGTTGTACCCTTAAGATACCTGAACACATGTTTCACAGTGCTCCAATGCTCTTCACTTGGTTCAGAAAAATGCTGGGAAAGTTTACTGACCACAAAACTCAAATCTGGTCTAGTACATGTAGCCAAATAGATCAGACTTCCTACTGCCTCTCTATACATCCTTGGCTTTTCCATTTTTTCAGCATTTTCTGTGTATTCAAGTTTAGATTCACATGGGGTTTCTCTGACTCTACAATCTTGCATTCCAAATCTGGAGAGGATTTTGTTCACATACCTTTCCTGTGACATTGTGACTTGACCTTCTGACTGGTTAAAATCTATACCAAGAAAATTGTTTAATTCCCCCAGGTCTTTCATTTTAAACCTATCAGTGAGCATCATTTTGACACTTTTCACAACCTCCTCTTTGTTAGCAGCAATTATCAGATCATCAACCCATACAATCAGAATCACTTTTTCGTTTTTTTTTCCCTTGTGTATTGACAGTGATCAGCAGGATTTTGTTCAAAACCATTTTCAGTTAGATATGCATGTAACAGAGCATTCCAGTTTCTGCCTGACTGCTTTAGACCATATAGGGACTTCTGTAATTTGCAAACCAACTTTTCTCCAGTTTCTGACTTTTTGACATAACCTTCAGGTTGTTCGCAATAAACCTCACAATCAATGGGTGCATTCAGATATGCAGTTTTCACATCCATTTGGTGTAAAACAAAATCGTCCTGCACTGCCTTTTGCATGACAACTCTAATAGTTGTCATGTCAGCTGTAGGTGAGAAAGTCTCCTCGTAGTCTATGCCTTGTTTTTGGCTGTAACCTCTTGCAACAAATCTTGCCTTATGCTTGTCTGACCCGTCAGTATCACACTTTAGAGTATAGACCCACCTACCCCCCACTGCCTTTTTGCCTAGAGGCAACTGGGTGATCTTGAATGTGTCATTCTCTTCTAGTGACTGCATTTCGTCATTCATTGCATCGATCCACTGCCGTGACTTGGTTGATCCTATGGCCTCCTGGTAATTTTGTGGTATGTCACACACTGCTCTATAACAAGAGTCTACACATGTTATCAGTTGGTCTACTGTATCTTCAGTCTCATAATCCTGTAAGTACGTTGGCTTTCTCCTAGCTCTAGGTGGATTCCTTCTAGCCTCACTCTTCGTGTCTGGCTGTTCACATTCAGCCACAGAAACATCACCTTGAACACTTTGATCTGATGTATTTTCAATTTTTTCATCAACATTTTCCTCATCGTCAGGAACCCAGGGTGTACCTCTCTGTCCTGACATTCAATGTGACCCAGGTGTCTGTGTTTCTTTCTCTTTGACTGTCTTGTTTGTGAACTTCAGTAACCTATGTTTTTGGACCTTATCTGTCTCTGAACAGTACACAAGATAAGCTGAACTGTTCTTATCGTATCCGACAAAAATGCCTTGCTCACATCTGGAATCTAACTTCCCCTTCTCTTGTGTGTAAGCAAAACACACAGATCCAAACTTCTTAAGTCTAGACATGTCTGGCTTCTTGCCTGTGAGCATCTCATAAGGCGTTTTCTTTGTGCGATTATTGTAACACCTGTTTCTCACATATGCTGCCGTCTGTACAGCATAATTCCACAGTGTATCTGGCAACTTACTGTCCAACAGCATACATCTGCCCATTTCATAGAGGGTTCGCCAACCTCTCTCTGCTGTGCCGTTTTGGTGAGGTGAATAGGGTGCAGATGTCTCATGCCTAATCCTATTTTTGATTAACAGTGATTGGAATTCTCTGCTAGTAAATTCACCTCCGTTGTCTGAACGTAAACACTTTACTTTTCCATAAGGTGCTGAGTCTGCCAAGAACCTCTCTGTGGCATGTATTGCATCACTTTTGGATTTAAGAAAATAAACTGTTATGGCACCCGAAGAGTCGTCTGTAAAAGACTGTGCATATTTGTGCCCTTCTAAACTTGGGGTTCTCATGGGACCGGCTAAATCAGTGTGGACCAGCTGTAGAGGTTCTGTAGCCTTTCTGTCTGGCTTCCTATTCCTTGTCTGGGTGAATTTCCCTTTAGTACAAATTTCACACAGCTGTGCTGGCCTGACTGCACTGCCTCTAATCTCCATGCCTTTTACCACACCCAGTAACTTTTGTACGTCCCCATAATTACAATGTCCCAAAATCTCATGCCAAGTTTGCATGTCGTGGCACGCATTACATTTGTCAACATTTTTCTGAACAGTTGGCAAGTAAAACAGATTACCACTTTCATGGAGGTCAAACGGTTGTTACCACTCTTGGTGATCATGTGGCAGTCCCCCTTCTTGAAAGTCACTGTCGCTCCTTCATTTGTAGCTCTTGCCACTGAGAAAATGTCGTGTGGATACGTCGGCATATACAGTGCCTCATGCAGCTGTGCTCTTTGTTGACGTCCATTGTTGTCTAGCAGGTAGATCATCGCCGTCCCTCTTCGTTGCGCCATCCCGCTGCATTTCGTCCCATCTGCCAGCTCGATTGAATGACTGTCGGGCTGGAATGTGTTGTCAAAGCTTTTGAACTTGGCGATGTCGTTCACTATGTGGGATGTCGCTCCGGCGTCGACTATGATGCCTTTCTTCTTCACATTGGCTGATGGCCTCTCGCTGTTTGCCTGCTTGGCCATGAAGCAATAATCCTCGTCGCCGTTGTCCTCTTCTTCCTCTGCAACCTTCCTGGCTCCGTCTCCTCTTCCCTTTTTCCTGCACAGGGAATCTGTGTGTGTGTTACTCCTGCAGTGACTGCACCACACTTTCTGTGTGCACTTGCTTCTAATGTGTCCTTTTTCTCCACACTTGTAACAAGTCACTGAAGTCAGAGTGACTTCTTCATTCTTCCTGTGTGTCTGGGTGCCTTGTCTACTTTGCCTTGTGTTACTCTTCATCACATAGTCTATAGATCCAGTCGCCCTCATCTTCTCAGATTCCTCATAGACCCTCAGTCTTCTCTTAAAGTCTTTAAATGTAACATCGTCCTCGTTCTGTGTTACATGGACAGCCAGGGGCCTGAATGAATCTGGCAATCCATTCAAAATGGTGGCTACAAGCAGCCCATCACTCATGTTCTCTCCTGCATCACGTAGAGCTGCAATTATATCCTCAGCTCTTATCATATAATCCGTGACAGTTTCATTGTCTGCCATTTGTATGGTGGTCAATGATGTGTACAGGTTTAGAATCCTTGGCTTGCTTTTTCCTGAATAGTGCTCTCTCAATAATGTCAGGGCTTTCCTTCCATCCTCGGCGGCATCATGTCTTATCAATGACAGGCTTTTATCATCCAGGGCATTCACTAACTGTGCATAACAGTCTTCATTTTTCCCTGGATCTGCAGCTAAAGCGGCTTCACCCGTGGGCACTCTCAATATAGTCTCTTTTAGTTTCAGAATGTGCAGACGGCTCAGGAATCGCGTCTCCCACAGATCATACTTAACTTCGTTTCCGTCAAATAGAATCTGCTGGGGTGTTCCTGCTCCAGCCATCCTTCAACGTTATATCCACGCTAACACGTCCTCTCTTCATACAGTTTTACTGTCTCCAAACACCGGCATTTCCTGGGCCCATAACCTGTTAAGCTTCGTGCGTTTGCGGTGGAGATTTAACAGAACTTAGAAGAGTAGAAGGCTTTCTTTAGCCTTTCAATAGGCATAGTTTATTTACCTCCGTTCGTGGCATGACAGATGCGCCAATACTGCTGCCTTCTGCTCCGGTTTCATAATTAATTTTAGTCACATGGAGTCAGGATATAGGGTCAGTGACGTCACGTCCTGGACGCACTGTAGACAACATTGCCCTCTGCAGGACACAATGAGCAAGGGCGCACATAATAGTACAATATTTAACAAGAAACACATTTATAACATATTTACTACACATTTACTTACACAAGATAAATCACCAACGCCACCAGTCAGTCACGTGACGCACTCGTTCGGTCCGACTGACTTTCCCCAAAATAGAGCGCCCTCTCGTGGCTTTACTGTGTACCACCTCTTTCCCACTGGGTTACATATATTATATATTAAAACGAGCAATGAGCAATTATACTTGGGCTAACACACACACACATGGCAGTGATTTGTGTAAAACTATTTGTACACTCAACCAATTCTTTATTTGATTTTCAATTCAAACGATAATGCATTCTATTGTCTTTTGAGATAGTAAAAGTTCTTCTTAATTGCAGGTGTGTCCAATTAATGGAATATGAAAACTGGGGATACACGAATGAGGAAGGGGGCGGGGCGTTCACGAACGCATCCTTTGTCGAGCTATCTGAGCTCAGTGATTGGCGGAAACGTGCTGTGACGTCCCGCGTGTCACGTGCTCAGCGCACCGGTATAAATAGGAGTGAGGGGAGCAGCTTTCATTATTCACAAGTGGTTCTTGCTTCAACAGTGTTTGAACGGAACTTCTTCCCTCGTACTGCTTCAGCTAGCACGGACACGAGCGAGAAACTAACGCCAGTAAAATGGAGTCTCAGGTCCGTCAGAACTACCACCGCGACTCCGAGGCCGCCGTCAACCGGATGATCAACATGGAGATGTTTGCCTCCTACACCTACACGTCCATGGTGAGAGACGACACCTGCTTGTACCTTAATCTAGTAGTACGTATCGATGTTTAACAATCTGCATTTATTGTTTACAAAAACGACAAAAACATTGGCTGACCGATGTGTTCAAGGAAATGTGAACTGGTCTCTTATTGTTTTATAACTAACTCTGTGTTGCCTCAGTGCATGCTGTCTTTTCTCACTTGTTTATATGATGGTTGCCAGATATGTAGTCTTATCCCCCACCCACCATATCAAGTCCAATATGCTCCTTCATGCTTAATCCCTTTTTAAATGCATTTGGCCCTCCTCTCCAAACTCCATGCTTGTTCTAACTGACTAGACATTATGAAGTCACGACTCCTGTGTAGGGATGAGAATTGATATGATTTTAACGATTCCGATGCCTTATCGATTCCTGCTTATCGATTCTTATTGAGAAAAAAAGAGCACAAACGGGTTTATTTACATTAATTTTCTATAATGCTTCACACACCATATGTATACATACACATTTACATTTTTTTAAACAAACATTTATACATATTCCTCTTGAACTTAAAATAAAACTTACATAACTTAAATAAAATGTATTCTGTTTAATTTAAACATATTCCTAGAAATTACAGTGCTCCTTCCTTTTTTTTACAAACGGTATATGAACTGAGCTGCCAAAAATGAAACTAGCAGTGGCAAATACCAAGTGTGCAACCATCAATTGTATGGATCATCAACAATTCGTGTGCAGAAAAATAAGCATGTCTGCTTTCTCCGGGAGGATACGCGATCTCTCAGGACTTATTGTGTCTCCAGCCGTGGAGGACACTCTCAGATGGGGTGGAGGATGCCTGAACACAAAGATATGAGGTGTACAAGACGTGCTGTAGCCTGTGACCCAGACAGACGACCAGCCTCTGAACCGGTCTGTCTCTGAACGTCATCAGCTAAATTGGATGGCAATGGAGATTATTTATATAGTGAAAGCTGGTTTACACAATGACACAAAATCGCTGAATTTGCTGAGCTGACAATGACATAAAGCCACATTAAGAGGGGAGGCAAACACGACCTCTGCCTCAATGTAGGGGGCTGAAAATGGAAGATTCTATAGCTAAGCTAGCGTAGCTATATGCTAAGTTTAATTATGGATTAAAAATCGATATGCTCAGTTTAATAATGGGTTAACACGATAACGTTTGCTGATAACACACGCCCTCCGATAATTAACACCGTTACGATCAAACATTTCTCAAAACTGGACTTTCAATCCAAACGTGAAGTGATCGATAACGGGAGACCAATGCCGGAGCTCAAATGTATGCTTCAAACGAAGGGACAGAAGATAACTTGATCGACTACACACAATAAAGGCAAATTGCTTCACACAGTGAGTGGTTGTGATCACTTTTGAGGAGTTTACCTTGGACAGAAAGAGATGAAGCGCCGGCGTTAGCTGAGCTGCTGCATCGAGCACATGACATTCCTGTCATTTAATTCCATGCTGTGTTCAAATGCTTCTTCATATTTGTTGTATTTCCTCCCTTCGACGAAATAGACTTTTTACACACGTTACAAGTGGCGTAGTTGTCATTTTGTCGTGTGAAATAGAGCCAAACTTTAGAACGCTTCTGCCTCGTTGCCATGTTTGCTGCAGTCTGAGAAGAAACGAAAAAAGTTTGCGCATGCGCAACGTCACAGAGGACCGTTAGCAGAACCGTTAAAGAATTTGGCTGACTATCCCAAACAATCGGTTCACTGGGAACCAGTTCTAAAACAGAACCGGTTCTCGATTCGGTGTGTTGGTGCGCGATGTTTTTTGTTGTTTTCGTTTTAAATACTGTTTTCTGCTGTGATTCCCAGAGCTCTTTCACCAGAGAAGAGCTCATGAACATCAGGGGAACAACTCCAGCGGATTTATTTCCAACGTTTTTAACTTCTGTGGAGTTACTGGACATTTTTGTAAAAGGTGTGCTCACCTTACGCCTGGTGAAACGCCGAAGAGGGAAGCGCACAGGGACGCTTGTACGGCTACGGAAACGGGGATCTCGTACAGCGCTGCCGGGCATATTTCTCTCCAACGTCCGCTCACTGTGCAACAAACTGGACGAACTCCAGCTGCTGGTGGGGAGAGACAGAGACTTCTCCTCATCCTCCGCCCTGTGTTTTACGGAATCATGGCTAAGTGGATCGATACCAGATTCTGCGCTCCAGCTCGCTGGCTTCCAGCTGTTCCGAGCGGACCGAGACACGGAGCTCTCCGGAAAGGCAAAGGGTGGAGGAATCTGCTTTTACCTCAACAACGGCTGGTGCAACGACGTAACGGTGATCCTACAGCACTGTTCGCCGGACCTGGAATCTTTTATCATTCACTGCAAACCCTTCTACTCCCCACGTGAGTTCGCTTCATTCATCCTGGCCGGAGTTTACATGCCGCCGCAGGGGAACGTGCACGAGGCACAGCGGACCCTCGCCGAACAGATACGGTGTGTGGAGCGGACCTTCCCGGACTCTTTAGTTATTGTACTCGGGGATTTTAACAAAGGAAACCTCAGCCACGAACTCCTAAATATAGACAGTTAATTAAATGCCCTACCAGAGAAGAGCATTCTGGACCACTGCTACACAACAATCAGCAGGGCCTATCACGCCGTCCCTCGAGCTGCACTGGGAAACTCTGACCACGTCATGGTTCATCTGATTCCTCATACAGGCAGAGACTAAAGCTCTGCAAACCTGTGGTGAGGAAGTTCAAGAAGTGGACCAGTGAGGCTCTGGAGGATCTACGGGCGTGCTTGGACTGTACTGACTGGGATGTCTTCAGGACTGCTACCAACAGCCTGGATGAGTACACAGAGGCTGTAACTTCCTACATCAGCTTCTGTGAGGACAGCTGTATTCCATCCAGCTCCAGGGTGAGTTATAACAACGACAAACCCTGGTTCACAGCGGAGCTCAGGAAGCTAAGACTGCAGAAGGACCAGGCATTCAGGAGTGGGGACAAGGACCTGTACACAGAGTCCAAATACAGGTTTAGCAAGGCGGTGAGAGATGCTAAACGTCTGTACTCTGAGAAACTGCAACAGCAGCTCTCAGCAAACGACTCTGCTTCTGTCTGGAGAGGGCTCAGGCAGATCACCAACTACAAGCCCAAATCACCCCACTCCATGAACAATGTGCTTCTGGCAGACGAGCTAAATGAGTTCTACTGCCGCTTTGAAAGACAATGGAGCAGTCCTGAGACCATCCCCATCAACAAGCCACAGACCATCAGCCCACCCTCCCCCAGCCCATCAGGGGCTCACACCTCTGGAGCACCCTCCATCAACTCAGCGACGACCCTCGTCATCCTGGAGAGAGACGTCAACAGGCTGTTCAAAAGCAGAACCCCGGCAAAGCAGCGGGCGCGGACTCCGTCTCCCCCTCCACCCTGAAGCACTGTGCTGACCAGCTGTCTCCGGTGTTCACCGACATCTTCAACACCTCCCTGGAGACATGCCACGTTCCAGCCTGCTTCAAGGCCTCCACCATCATCCCCGTCCCCAAAAAACCCAAGATCACAGGACTCAATGACTACAGGCCCATCGCCCTGACCTCTGTGGTCATGAAGTCCTTTGAACGCTTGGTCCTGTCACACCTCAAGACCATCACCGACCCACTCCTGGACCCCCTGCAGTTCGCCTACAGAGCCAACAGGTCTGCAGACGATGCAGTCAACATGGCCCTTCACTACATCCTCCAGCATCTGGACTCCCGAGGAACCTACACCAGGATCCTGTTTGTGGACTTCAGCTCTGCTTTCAATACTATCATCCCGTCCCTGCTGCAGGACAAGCTCTCCCAGCTGCACGTGCCCGACTCCACCTGCAGGTGGATCACAGACTTCCTGACCGACAGGAAGCAGCACGTGAGGCTGGGGAAACACGTCTCAGGCTCCCGGACCACCAGCACGGGTTCCCCCCAAGGCTGTGTTCTCTCCCCTCTGCTGTTCTCCTGTACACCAACAGCTGCACCTCCAGTCCCGTCAAGCTCCTAAAGTTCGCGGATGACACCACCTCATTGGACTCATCTCTGGTGGGGACGAGCCCGCCCACAGGTGGGAGACTGACCACCTGGTGACCTGGTGCAGCCAGAACAACCTGGAGCTCAACGCTCTAAAGACAGTGGAGATGGTTGTGGATTTCAGGAGGAATGCAGCCCCACCCGCCCCGTCCATCCTGTGTGACTCCCCCGTCGACGCTGTGGAGTCCCTCCGCTTCCTGGGCTCCATCATCTCCCAGGACCTCAAGTGGGAGCTGAACATCGGCTCCATCACCAAGAAGGCCCAGCAGAGGATGTTCTTCCTGAGGCAGCTGAGGAAATTCAACCTGCCAGGGAGAATGATGGTACAGTTCTACACGGCCATCGTTGAGTCCATCATCTGCTCCTCCATCACCGTCTGGCACCCTGCAGCCACAGACAAAGACAAGCGCAGGCTGCAGAGCATCATCCGCTCGGCCGAGAGGGTTATCGGCTGCAATCTGCCTTCCCTCCAGGTCCTGTTCACTTCCAGGTCACTGAAGCGGGCCGAAAAGATTGTCGCTGACCCCTCCCACCCTGGACACTCCCTGTTCGAGTCCCTCCCCTCGGGGAGGAGGCTGCGGTCCATCATGACCAAGACCACCCGCCACACCAATAGCTTTTTCCCGACGGCGGTCGGGCTCATCAATGGACCCCGGGACTGACTGACTGTCACCCCCAGGACTACCACCTCTTCTTCCACCTTCCTCTCTCCTCCTTCTTCCCGCTCCTTCCTCTTCCTCCTCCTCACTCCTCCTCCCTCCTCCTTCTTCTTCCCTCCTCCACACACGTCACTTTAACATGCACTTTAACTAAAACACACCACTTCACATTATTTGTTGTCTTTCTGTCGTGTTGATTGTTGTTTGTTTGTCATGTCCAAATGTTGCACCTTCCACCAAAAAAAATTCCTCGTTTGTTTGTGAAAACATTCCTGGCAATAAAACTGTTTCTGATTCTGATTCTGATCCCTACTCCTGTGACTGCATAACCGTTTGTCACAACCTTATGTGTGACATCTGCTAACCACCACCTTCCTCCCCTCCTTCCAGGCCTTTTACTTCTCCCGTGACGATGTGGCCCTCGAAGGCTTCGCACATTTCTTCAAGGAGAACAGCGACGAGGAGAGGGGGCACGCCGAGAAGCTGCTGGCCTTCCAGAACAGCCGCGGAGGACGCATCTTCCTCCAGGACATCAAGGTTGGTACAGACTGGAGACTGCCGCACGCTGTGCTTAATGTTTATAATGTGGTGACCGTTCAGTCTGCTATCATTTACTTTGTTCCCCTCTGTAGAAACCAGACCGTGATGAGTGGGGAAGCGGGCTGGAGGCCCTGCAGTGCGCCCTGCAGCTGGAGAAGAATGTCAACCAGTCCCTGCTGGACCTCCACAAACTGGCTTCTCAAAATGGAGACCCACATGTAAGTCTGCGTTGGTGCTGAGAGGCTGCCTGAGAGGGTCCAGGCTGAACCACCATGTATAAGATGTCTTTGCGTGGAGTAATTCTCTCCCCTCATTTCTCAGATGTGTGACTTCCTGGAGACTCACTACCTAAATGAGCAGGTGGAGGCCATGAAGAAGCTCGGCGACTACATCACCAACCTAGCCCGCATGGACGCCAGCGAGGACAAGATGGCGGAGTACCTGTTCGACAAGCACACCATGAGCAAGAGCTAAATGTGCAAAGTCACAGGGTCGAGTCTGGAGTGGAAACGAGTTGTGGTGGTTTTGTTTTGAATGTCATTTAAGCATTTATAGGTCATGACTTTGCCCTCATCACCTTTACATCTTATGTGACATTTAGAATGACTACTGTGACTGACTGTTTCTTATGTGTTCCTAATCTCAATAAACATTTTGAGCTGGACTGTGGTGTCTGACCTGCGTCTGTTTAAATGAGTCTAGTGTTTACACTTTTCAAACTAAGAGGCCTAGTTAAATTGTTGGGACAACTCAATCTTGAAAATCGTAACTCCCTTGTAATGTGTCCATGAACGACTACACTTCCGAAATCCTACAAGAGTCAAAGAGAATTCTCTGTTCCTATTTTCTTTTATATTTCCCTCTGTTCAACCAAGTGATTGTCCGGATTCCTCCCGAGCTACATTTTCTTGACTGAATAATCTAAGGAAATTAAAAATTGCACATACCACTACATAACTTTATTTAACTGAATTAACTTAAAGTGGTAACAGTTTATAATTTAGTTTCATTGTATTTACCTTCAAAAGCAGGTTAAGTAAAGATACTTTCTGCCTTTACTAACAATAGTTTTTGTGTATTGTAAAAATATGATCCCCATCAGAGGCACATTCCAGGAGGAGGTTATACTTCCAGCAGGTGCAGTGGGTCACTTGAACACCCATCAGGGGATGTCTGGGATGGCACGGTGGACTTGAAGCAGCACGGTGTTCACCTCCAAGCTGATCCTGCATGAATGGCCCAACTCAACAGGTGTTGGGACACGTCCCGATCCAGCTTTTATTTTCTCTAGTAGAGACACTGGAGAGAAGTTTGGCCTGCAGTACGTTGAGCCTGGTTGCCTCCAAGTTCCTCTGGACTGGGACCAGTACAGGAACAAGACTCTGCCCACTGTGCAGTCATCCTCAATGGCACCACCCAAGTTCCTTTAGTTTCCTCCATGTCCTCCTGTGGATTCTGCTGTCTAACCAGACGTCAATCCCAGCACGACTCCCGGGTCTCAGACAGATCCAGGTACCTGAGAAACAGACAAAGTAGTGGACGAGACTTCAGCATTAGTGAAACTGAATTTCAATCCAATGTATTGTTATTAGGAGGGTTATGGATATGTTGCAGTTTTCTTCTCTCACAAGATGTGACAATATTTAATGTGTAAATGAAGAGACGGTTGCATAAACATACCAGTTAGCCGTGAGTAGGTATCTGAAAGCCATCCGACCTCTGCAGCTCGTCCAGAATGCAGCAGCTCGACTAGTCTTCAGCCTCCCGAAATTCACCCACACCACTCCGCTCCTCCGCTCCCTCCACTGGTTACCGGTGGCTGCCCGCATCCGCTTCAAAACACTGGTTCTGGCGTACCGTGCTCTGAACGGATCGGGCCCCGTCCACATCCGGGATATGGTCACACCGTACACCCCGGCGCGTTCGCTCCGCTCGGCAACAGCCAACCGACTTGTGACTCCTGCACCTCGAGCTAATCACTCGAAATCCAGACTGTTTGCTGTCCTGGCTCCTCATTGGTGGAACGAGCTCCCCACTGACATCAGGACAGCAGAAAGTCTCTACATCTTCCGCCGGAGACTGAAAACACACCTTTTCCGACTATCTGGATTAAAACACAGATTTGCACTTCAGTGGCACTTAAATAGCTCTTATTGTGGTACTTTTATAGTTCGACTATGTTGAGGAAATGTTACTTCCTGTATTCTTGTTCTTTGTTTCTACTCTAGGTTGAAATGCACTTATTGTAAGTCGCTTTGGATAAAAGCGTCTGCTAAATGTAATGTAATGTAAAATTTATTCATATGGAAGATGTATGTGAAAGTATGTCTGTATGTATGTATGTATGCATATGTATGTATATATATATTGTTTTATTTTTTATTTTCTTTGTTATTTTTTCTTTATTTTACATACATTTTCTGATATATTTGATACTAATTTAGGATAGGAATATATAAGCATTTTTTCCTTCTACCTATACCTTTTCAGTCTTTCTGTTTTGTATATTATATAGAATAATATTGTATTATATTTGATTGACTGAATAAAATACACAACAACAACACACATGGTGTATGAAACTTCGAATGAAATGTCTGAGTGACCGTCAATTATTAAATATTATAAAATTATAGATATTCTTATTTACAGTAAACAGAGCAGGGTAATGTAAAAAGAACATTAGTAATATAAATAATTAACCTGTTTCCAACAGTAGTGACTACAGGCAGTTTAATTCATATTTATTAATGTACGCAGCAACTTTTCAATTAGTCGTTGCATTGTTTAATGCAACACAGTTTCTAATATAGTTTAATCAAAGTAGTGTGTGTGTGTAGAGTTGTTGCTGTTATAGTTGTCCACCTCATTGTGCTGTTTCTTGAATGAACAAAGCAGAGCCTGTATGAGGAGAAGCAGAGGAACGTTTCTACCAGTAGATGGCAGTATACGCTTATGTAAACCATACATTTAATTAAATGTACCCATCGTCTCTGTTAACAAACTAGGTTATTGATAAATATGTATTTAATGCCGTTTATTTCCTCTGATATTTAATGTTCATGGATAATTTGCAGCATAGTTGTACATACATCATGTGGCGGTGCGTCAATAGAGGGCGCCGCGCCTCTGAAAATGTTGAGATGAAGAAAAGAAAAAAGAAGAAGACAAAAATATAATATATACTGTCAAAAAACGTTATATACAAAATAATTTAAATAAGAAATAAAGCGTGTTGACGCGCTAAATGTGTGTGGGAGACCGTAAGCCTGTCAACAACCACTTGAGTTAAATGTGACCAAAAATAATATATCGCCACTCATCGTCACAGAGAGAAGCCCCGCCCCCTTTTACGCGCGCCGCCCTAACGTGTGTGTACGGGAGCGAGCAAACATTTCACGGTGGTTCCGGCAAGGACGGCTTCTCATTGTTGATGAAAGAAACGTGAATCTTCGGGCGTAGAAATGTGCTCCCTGGCCAACGACATCGTTTCTTATTTCACGTGATTGGACTATTCGGGCAATCAGAGACCCGTATCGTTCCCTCACAGCCAGAGCTCCACGTAGCTACGCGAGCAAGTAGCTAACCGGAGCTGGTTAGCTCAATGCTCGGTGAGTAATGCGTTGTTTTGATTCTCCTGTCTGTTCCAAAGTCCTAACTCGTCATGTCGGGGCCCAGAGAGCCGAGAGCCGTTAAAAATCGCCAACATTCCAAGTATTTCACAAAAGCTAGGGGGGGTCGAGAATTAAAATGTTTTTAAATTTTGTAAAAGAGTTTTTCGGACTATTGTCACGGGGAAACAGCTCTTTTTGAGGAAACCCGCCCTCAGATGGAAGACTCACGCGTCTCACAGGCCGCCCGGGCCGGGACGCGAACCCGTCCGTGTAGGGAGGGATCCGCGTCACATGCGAGCGCGCTACCGCTAGACCATCATCTCGGGCAATTTCTATGGCATTTTTGGTTAATTTATCATTATGAAACGCGTCACGTGACCAAGCCGCTGGTTTGAATCAAGCAATTGACATATCTCGAAATCAAAGATATTAAGAATAAATTAAAAGAGTTGATGGGTAAATAATACTTATAATAAATAAAGAGTAACCCAGATGGTCATAATACTGGGAATTTATAGCGCTTTTCTAGACACTCAAATGTCGTTGTTAGCTAGCTAGCTAGTAGCAGGCTAACTACCCACACAGTGCAAACCTGCATCAGTTTTCAATGCATTCAGGGAACTCAAATCAGGCTGAGGAAGCAGCAGCTGGACCAGCAGGCCTTCACGTGAGCTGTACTCGTGGCATTGTGTTCATGACCATGCATTAGCAATGAAACTGAAGGACGGTTTGGGGAATCTGACCTCATGTCAGCACTTTTGGATTGTGTAAATTACGTGATGTTGAATTTAAAAAAACAAGGCTGTTCCATAAAACCTGAACCTATTGCCTAAATATTCTAAATTGCTATCAAAATAAATACGTATACTACTTGTTGTACTCAAGGTCGACAGTAATTCATTTTGAAACTCATTCAGGAAACTCAAATCAGGCTGAGGGAGCAGCAGCTGGACCATCAGAGCTTCAGGTGAGGTGTTACATTCAATTCAATTCAATTCAGTTTATTTGTATAGCCCAATTTCACAAATTACAAATTTGTCTCGGAGTGCTTTACAATCTGTACACATAGACATCCCTGCCCCAAAACCTCACATCGGACCAGGAAAAACTCCCAAATAACCCTTCAGGGGAAAAAGGAAGAAACCTGCAGGAGAGCAACAGAGGAGGATCCTCTCCAGGATGGACAGATGCAATAGATGTCATGTGTACAGAAGGACAGATTTAGAGTTAAAATACATTCAATGAATATGACAGAGTGTATGAATAGTTCATAGTAGGCATATTCCACGATGGAGACCTCCACGATCCATCAGGCAGATGGCGGTGGGGAGGAGGAGTGTTCGGTGTCTTAACAGGACAGTTGCGTAGTTATGTGTAGGAATTTCACGACCCAGACGATCCATCAGGCAGATAGATCTATGCCGTCTCATAGGGTCCGATGACCCCATGAGACGTAAAGTCAAAAGGACTTCCGGGGAGAAAGCAGAGTTAGTAACGTGTGATTGAGAGATGAAAATTCATCCTTAAGGAGAGAAAAAAGAGGAGATAGGTACTCAGTGCATCCTAAAACGTCCCCCGGCAGCTATAAGCCTATAGCAGCATATCAAGGGGCTGGACCAGGGCAAACCTGATTCAGCCCTAACTATAAGCTCTGTCAAAGAGGAAGGTCTTAAGTCTACTCTTAAACGAGGTGACTGTGTCTGCCTCCCGGACTGAAATTGGAAGCATTGATTCTGTGTTGTGTATTATTATTAGGGCTGTCAGCGTTAACGCATTAATCTATGCGATTAATTTGGCCGCGTTAACGCACTAAAATATTTTAACGCAATTAACGCAAGTTTTTTTTTTTTTTTTTAAACCGCGGTAGTACGGTTTGACACTGTTTCCGTTTTTAAAACAATCATTTCTCCGCGAAAATAAGGAGCAGAAATCAGTTTAACTCGTGGATGAATCAGTCGGGTTTCCTCCTGCTCCTCCTTCCTCCCGTCTCCCCCTCTGAGACACAGAGGAACAGAGGGCGACGTGTCGGGTGACGCGGCGCGGAGAGAACGTGACACACGAAACCTTCAACGTGATTGGTCAATCCGTTTGTCTGTCAACATTTCGGGGGAAAAAAAACCAATGATCACTCAGTAAATCACAAGGACCTCCCACCACAGGTTAGGCTCATTTAGCAGCCTGTCAGTCAGAGAACCAGAGAACACGGCGCGAGGACAATGAGCCTTATTTCAGAGCTGAGATTGTTCTGGAATGTTTGATGTATAACACGTGGGGGTGTGTCACATGCAAAAGACTTTAAACGGTGAATTTAATTTATTTTGTAAAATGTATAAAATGCCCCCCGCCTCCAGAGGGTTAACGTGACATATTTGAATGTCAGTCAGTTACCAAGGCCACTGGTTCTGCTGCTGTTCAATGTTAAAGATGACAGGACCAATGGGGTCTCAATATATATATTTTTTTACTAATCTGATGTTTCACTGAAGAAACAATTTATCATCCACGATATTAAATACCTCGCTGGCACTGTATATGTAGGAGCCTCTTTGAAAACACAGCTCTGTGTGAAGTTTTGTCTTTAAAAAGAATGAACTTTGAACTTTGAACTTTTAATTGCGATTAATCGCGATTAATCGCAATTTCAAAATGTGCGATTAATTAGTTAATTTTTTTAAATCGATTGACAGCCCTAATTATTATGCTTGACATTGTTAATATCGCCTACCTATTTAATGTGAATTATAATTATTATAATGTGAAAACATGCATGTGCAGGCTAGGCTACGTTTCCTTTGCTCTTTAGGGAACAGTCTGGCCACAGTGACCGTCAGCAACTTCAGCACAAGAAGTTACTGTTTCAGGCAAAGTGGTGGAGTCAGTATCCATGGCTGCATTATTATATAGCCCGACACTCTTTGTTTTGAGTAGGATATAGAATATATACTGTTACTGTATTTTGGCATTTTAGCAGAACTTTTCTTATTTGGTGCAGAATACGGTTTTGTATTTAAACTAAGGTTTGATAACAGTAATTTAGTTTAAATCAGTTTAAAGAGACTGAGACTGTACTTCAAGCAACATCAACGGTTTTCACTTGTTTTTTTGCTTGAGAAAGTACTGGTATTTTTCCAAATATGATGTGACTCGGTAGTTTAATTATTTGTTGTGTCAGTCCTTGAAGTTCAGGCAGGTTGTGCCTTTAAAGCCCCCTGACTTGCATTTGCATTACATTGATCTGGAAAACGATAACTCATAAAAACACCTTTAGTGGACTTGCAGTGGATGAACAGCCAGCAGCAACACAGCATCGTTCTTTTGTTGCTATTCTTTGGCGTGCTGGTGGCAGTAATAACTTGTGTAACTATGTGTGATGAAGAGGAGGAGTTGCAAGCTGTTGGATCCCCCACAAGGCAGCCTGGAGGAGAGGCTGCAGAGGGACAACGCTCTTCTCCAGGTAACCAAGAGCAACTGTTGTCTTCTAACCACTTCTCCCTCCCTAATGTTCATTCATGAGGTTGCCAACCATGTAGTAGACGGACACCTTCTGGACGCCATGGGGGAAGCAAGAGCTTTCATTAAGAAATGATGCTGTGGTGATGGAAAATAATAAATAATTAAATATAACTATTGTGTGTATTATTTTACGCAACTCTACTAGTCCGCATGTAGCATATTCCAATCTGTTAAAAATGTTCTCCTGAGAGCAACCTGCGTAACATCCGGTTGTACTTTTTTATCACGGAGGATGGCAATTATTATTTTTTAATGCAACTTTAAAAAGTAAAAAGGCAGCGCCGTCTATTTCTTCTGCTCGTATTCTCTGCCGACCTCACTAAACTTTAGCGCCGCGCTCTCGTCTTTTAAAATGATGATTCCATGCGAATGCAACATAAACACTGCCTCGCTGCTAGCATGGCACGCTGTCTTCACTTGGAAGATTGCAGAGTGTAACTGGACGCTCAGCTCTGTGACCTCGATGTAATGATCATACGGGGCAAGGTCAGAGGAGGTTCAAGATATTTAGACTATACAGCGTAGTTTTTGTTTGCAGTTTCTTTTGGATAGATGTTTACAAAAGTTCCTTCCTCAAATCTCACTCTCTCCGGAGACATCTTGTTAGAATATATATATATATATACACACACATACACGTATAATTAAAGAAGTCATTAATGCAGCTGAGAACACTATTTAGATCAGACTTAGAAACTGGATCACCATAATCTTTTTTCTCACTTGTCATCTTGGGGTTCTAGATCTCAAAGGAAAAAAATAAGGATAAAACGAGTCATGTGTTATTGTACCAGATGTTCACGTGTTAATAATAAGTTCACTATTGACAGAAATGCTGGAGAAGCCAGCGAGCCAAGAGAGCCAGCAGACGTGTGGCGAGCGGGGGCCGACGGAGGCCTCCAGGATCACTGAAGCTGGCGGTTGAATAACGGCCAGAAAAACCTCCTTCTTTTTGTTATTTCCTTCTAAAATGTTTATGACTAGTTCATATACACTGCGGGTGGAAACACGCAGGCCGTCTACTATAATGTCACTTTTAAGAATAGCAGTGAAATATATATGTATGATTTAAGGACAAATGTAACTTATAGGAAGATGCAGTTGAAGCACACCATTCACTAGGAAGCAGATGGCAGAAAAATGTGTTGACACTGTCTATAGTGCATTATTAACATACTCGTTATGTGTTTTAATCTGCGTACATGCATTATGATGTATATGATATTCCTTTATTTGTCCCACAGTGGGGACATTTCACAAATCACAGCAGCGGTGCACATCAGAGCATCAATGAAAATAAATATACAACAAAATACTAATTCTAAATATTCAGGGGGAAAATAAAGTAAAGTGCCGAGTTTGCCAGGATCTCCAGCGATCTCCTGCAGTGTGTTGTGCAGCCTGACAGCAGCAGGAAGGAAGGACTTGTGGTTCCTCTCCCTCAGACACCGGGGAGGAATCAGCCGGTGGCTGAAGGAGCTGTGCAGAGCTGCCAGAGTGTCATGCATGGGGTGGGAGGTTCATCAGAGACGAGAGCTTTGCCATCATCCTCCCGTCCCCCACCACCTCCACAGTATCCACAGGACACCCAGCACGCTGCTGGCCTTCTTTAGCAGCTTGTTCAGCCTCTTCCTGTCAGCCGCTGCCATGCTGCTGCTCCAGAAGACCACTCCATAGAAGATGGCTGATGCCACCACAGAGTCAGAGAAGGTCTTCTTGAGTGCTCCCTGCACTCCAAAGGACCTCAGTCTCCTCAGGAAGAGTCTGCTCTGTCCCTTTTGATAGAGTGCATGTGCGTGGTCAGCCTAGTCCAGTTTGTGTTTCAGGTGAACACCCAGGTACTTAGAAGATTTTACAATCTCAATGTCCAGTCCCTGGATGCTCACTGGTACCGGAGGAGTGCGTTTACCACGGCGGAAGTCCACCACTCGGTCTTACTCGAGTTGATGTGGATTTGAGAGATGTTTGTAAGTTTACTGTACAAAAGGCTAAAAAAGGGATTAAAAGAAGATGTATTTCTGTTGGAGTCCAATTTTGGACTAATGTTGAAATGGATGTCAGAATGGTGAACTCCTTTTTGGTTTTCAAGAGAATTATTTATAGACCAATTCTTGAGTTATAAATGTGATTAATGTGACCGAAACACAGGTGGCGGCGCGAATCTCTGCCTGTCTATTATAAAAATGCAAAAATATATATAAATCTACATATATATTTCACAATATGTCAAATCAGAATCAGAATCAGAAACAGTTTTATTGCCAGGAATGTTTACACAAACGAGGAATTTTTTTTGGTGGAAGGTGCAACATTTGGACATGACAAACAAACAATCAACACGACAGAAAGACAACAAGTAATGTGAAAGTGTTTGGGTGTGTGCTTCAAGTGGTGTGTGTTTTAGTTAAAAGTGTATGTTACTGTGGCGTGTTTTAGCTAAAGTGCATGCAAATAAAGTGACGTGTGTGGAGGAGGCCTCAAGTTAAAGTGCATGTTAAAGTAGTGTGTGTGGGGAGGAGGAAAGAAGGGAGAGGAAGGAAGAGGGAGGGAGGAAGGAGCGGAAGAGGGAGGAGAGAGGAGGTGGAAGGTGGAAGAGGTGGTAGTCCTGGGGTGACAGTCAGTCAGTCCGGGTTCCATTGATGAGCCCGACTGCCGACGGAAAAAAACTTTGGTGTGGCGGGTGGTCTTTGTCATGATGGATCACAGCCTCCTCCCGAGGGAGGACTCAACAGGAGTGTCCAGGGTGGGAGGGTCAGCGACAATCTTTCTCCCCCGCTTCAGGGACCTGCAAGTGGACTGGACCTGGCGTGAAGGCAGATTGCAGCCGATAACCCTCTCGGCCGAGCGGATGATGCTCTGCAGCCTGCACTTGTCTTTGGCTGTGGCTGCAGGGTGCCAGACGGTGATGGAGGAGCAGATGATGGACTCAACGATGGCCGGGTAGAATTGTACCATCATTCTCCCTGGCAGGTTGAATTTCCTCAGCTGCCTCAGGAAGAACATCCTCTGCTGGGCCTTCTTGGTGATGGAGCCGATGTTCAGCTCCCACTTGAGGTCCTGGGTGATGATGGAGCCCAGGAAGCGGACGGACTCCACAGCGCCGACGGGGGAGTCACACAGGATGAGAGGGGCGGGTGGGGCTGCATTCCTCCTGAAATCCACAACCATCTCCACTGTCTTTAGAGCGTTGTTCTGGCTGCACCAGGTCACCAGGTGGTCAGTCTCCCACCTGTAGGCGGTCTCGTCCCCCCCAGAGATGAGCCCAATGAGGGTGGTGTCATACGCGAACTTTAGGAGCTTGACGGACTGGTGACTGGAGGTGGAGCTGTTGGTGTACAGGGAGAACAGCAGAGGGGAAAGAACACAGCCTTGGGGGGAACCCGTGCTGGTGGTCCGGGAGCCTGAGACGTGTTTCCCCAGCCTCACGTGCTGCTTCCTGTCGGTCAGGAAGTCTGTGATCCACCTGCAGGTGGAGTCGGGCACGTGCAGCTGGGAGAGCTTGTCCTGCAGCAGGGACGGGATGATAGTATTGAAAGCAGAGCTGAAGTCCACAAACAGGATCCTGGTGTAGGTTCCTCGGGAGTCCAGATGCTGGAGGATGTAGTGAAGGGCCATGTTGACTGCATCGTCTGCAGACCTGTTGGCTCTGTAGGCGAACTGCAGGGGGTCCAGGAGTGGGTCGGTGATGGTCTTGAGGTGTGACAGGACCAAGCGCTCAAAGGACTTCATGACCACAGAGGTCAGGGCGATGGGCCTGTAGTCATTGAGTCCTGTGATCTTGGGTTTTTTGGGGACGGGGATGATGGTGGAGGCCTTGAAGCAGGCTGGAACGTGGCATGTCTCCAGGGAGGTGTTGAAGATGTCGGTGAACACCGGAGACAGCTGGTCAGCACAGTGCTTCAGGGTGGAGGGGAGGAGTCCGGGCCCGCTGCTTTGGCTTGGGGTTCTGCTTTTTGAACAGCCTGTTGACGTTCTCCAGGATGACGAGGTCATCGCTGAGTTGATGGAGGGTGCTCCAGAGGTGTGAGCCCTGATGGGCTGGGGAGGGTGGGCTGATGGTCTGTGGCTTGTTGATGGGGCTGTGGGGATTGTCTCAGGACTGCTCCATTGTCTTTCAAAGCGGCAGTAGAACTCATTGAGCCCGTCTGCCAGAAGCACATTGTTCATGGAGTGGGGTGATTTGGGCTTGTAGTTGGTGATCTGCCTGAGCCTCTCCAGACAGAAGCAGAGTCGTTTGCTGAGAGCTGCTGTTGCAGTTTCTCAGAGTACAGTCGTTTAGCATCTCTCACCGCCTTGCTAAACCTGTATTTTGACTCTGTGTACAGGTCCTTGTCCCCACTCCTGAATGCCTGGTCCTTCTGCAGTCTTAGCTTCCTGAGCTCCGCTGTGAACCAGGGTTTGTCGTTGTTATAACTCACCCTGGAGCTGGATGGAATACAGCTGTCCTCACAGAAGCTGATGTAGGAAGTTACAGCCTCTGTGTACTCATCCAGGCTGTTGGTAGCAGTCCTGAAGACATCCCAGTCAGTACAGCCCAAGCACGCCCGTAGGTCCTCCAGAGCCTCACTGGTCCACTTCTTGAACTTCCTCACCACAGGTTTGCAGAGCTTTAGTCTCTGCCTGTATGAGGGAATCAGATGAACCATGACGCGGTCAGAGTTTCCCAGTGCAGCTCGAGGGAGGCGTGATA
Source organism: Pseudoliparis swirei (assembly GCF_029220125.1). Lineage (NCBI taxonomy): Eukaryota > Metazoa > Chordata > Actinopteri > Perciformes > Liparidae > Pseudoliparis > Pseudoliparis swirei. The sequence goes on from NC_079411.1 coordinate 9,160,734, forward strand.
GGCCCTGCTGATTGTTGTGTAGCAGTGGTCCAGAATGCTCTTCTCTGGTAGGGCATTTAATTAACTGTCTATATTTAGGAGTTCGTGGCTGAGGTTTCCTTTGTTAAAATCCCAGTACAATAACTAAAGAGTCCGGGAAGGTCCGCCACACACCGTATCTGTTCAACGAGGGTCTGCTGTGCCTCGTGCACGTTTCGCGGCGGCATGTAAACTCCGCCAGGATGAATGAAGCGAACTCACGGGGAGTAGAAGGGTTTGCAGTGAATGATAAAATATTCCAGGTCCGCGAACAGTGCTGTAGAATCACCGCTACGCTGCTGCACCAGCCGTTGTTGAGGTAAAAGCAGATTCCTCCACCCTTTGTTTTTCCGGAGAGCTCCGTGACCCGGTCCGCTTGGAACAGCTGGAAGCCAGCGAGCTGGAGCGCAGAATCTGGTATCGATCCACTTAGCCATGATTCCGTAAAGCACAGGACAGAGGATGAGGAGAAGTCTCTGTCTCCCACCAGCAGCTGGAGTTCGTCCAGTTTGTTGCACAGTGAGCGGACGTTGAGAGAAATATGCCCGCAGCGCTGTACGAGATCCCCGCTTCCGTAGCCGCATAAGCGCCCTGAGCGCTTCCTCTCCGACGGCGCCTCACCGCATGGAAGGTGAGTACACCTTTACAAAATTGTCCAGTAACTCCACAGAAGTTAAAAACGTTGGAAATAAATCCGCTGGAGTTGTTCCCCTGATGTTCATGAGCTCTTCTCTGGTGAAAGAGCTCCGGGAATCACAGCAGAAAACAGTATTTAAGACGAAAACAACAAAAAACATCGCGCACCAACGCACCGAGGCGGCCGTCCGCGGCGCCATCAGTAACCCTCAAATGTATTTGATATATTGTGAAATATGATGTTTTGTTGCTGTTTGGTCTGTCCAGGAGTTACTGGAGCATTATAGTCCTGGTCCACAAGCTTGAGCATGTCCTTCTGGTGTTTATTGAGCAGGTTGTCAATAACTGCCTTCATGGGGGCCGGCCACCGCTTGTGGTCCAACACAAGCACTCATCCTCTTGTCTTCACAGGTCCAGTGCGAGCAGCAGATGGTGAGGTCATGGTCAGAGACGGTCTACGGTTTCTATGAAAACAGAAGACACAGTAAAATAAGTTATTCTGACCTACAGAAAGGAAAAGCCTGATTTAACACTTGTCTGGTCAAAACACGCTTTCCAGTTTCAGATTCCAACTTTCAGATACCTACTAACGGCTAACTGGTATGTTTATGCAACCATCTATTCATTTACACATTA
>NC_079411.1:9163022-9210914 GCF_029220125.1 Pseudoliparis swirei
TGTACTATCTGTCAGAATCGGACCTGCCTCAGCAGTCTCCTCAACATTTGACTCTTTACTCTCCTTAGGCTGTTCCTGACCCTGATTGACTCTCTTCGGTGGTGTATCTCTTTTCTCAATATCTTCCCCCATGTCACAATCTGTCTGAGTCTGGTTATCTGCGCTACCTTTGGTGAGGAATTTCACCAGCTTTGTTTGAGGACTTTTCCTGTCTCGGGATAATACACGTTATATGCTGGACTATATTTGTCATAGCCTACAAGGATCCCCTTTTTGCATCTAGAATCCAGCTTTTTCTTATTCTGCTGATATATGTAGCATTCAGAGCCAAATATCTCCATGTGAGATAGGTTAGGTGTTTTTCCTGTGAAAACACAGTAAGGCGTCTGCTCTAGCCGCTTCCTGTAGCACCTGTTGCGGATTTGAGCTGCTGTCTGTACAGCATATGTCCATAATTGCTTTGGGAGGTTACTCTCCAATAGCATGCATCGAGACATCTCAAATAAGGTTCTCCAACCTCTTTCGGCAGTTCCATTCTGATGAGGTGAGTAGGGTGCACTCTTCTCATGCCTTATCAAGTTACTCCGAAGTAAAGACTGGAACTCCTGCCCGGTAAACTCTGTGCCGTTATCAGACCGTATGCACTTTATCTTTCCGTACGGAGCTACATCTGCGATGAATTTTTCTGTAGCTTTTGCCGTGTCACTCTTTGATTTCATAAAGTATGGAAAAATCATCCCACTGTAATCATCAGTAAATGCTATTGCATATCTGTATCCATCTTTATCTGCTGGTTCTATCGGACCGCATAGGTCTGTGTGTACGAGCTCCAACACAGTTGTAGCTTTAGCGTCTGCCTGTCTGTTTCTGCTTTGTGTAAACTTGCCTTGTGTGCATATTTCACAGTTTTGGTTGGACTTGTCATGTTTCCCTTTTATAGACATCCCTTCAACCACATTTTATAATTTTGCAACATCATCAAAATTACAATGACCAAGTATCTTATGCCACTTTTGAATGTCATGACAACCATACACTTCATCAACAGTTTCATCCTCTACAGTGCTAAGGTAATACAGCCTACCATACACGTCCATTTTGAACATGGTACCATCCTTGTGGACCAGCCGGTTATCACTGTCCTTGAAGCGGACCTCAGCTCCGTTGGCTGTCGCTGCTTTGACTGAAAAGATGTTTTGTGGAAACGATGGGATGTAGAGCGCTTGCTTGAGCCTCGTTTTCACCTGTCGTCCCTCGCTGTCCAGCAAGTAGACTTCGGCGTCTCCCCTCATCTTCGCCATCCCGCTCACCTTGGACCCGTCAGCGAGCTCGATCATGTGGTCCTCGGGTCTGAAGCTCTTGTCAACTGTTTTGAACTTCGTGGCGTCGTTGATCATGTGTGTTGTGGCGCCGCAGTCGACCATGAGTCCCTTCTTGTTTCCTCTTTGTGCAGGACAATCACTCAACCTGAAACAGAAAGACGTATGCTCTGCCTCTGTCTCTCCATCAGCTGGGCCCATAACCTGTAGCGTGAGACATTCTTGCAGCTCTCTACGTTATTGCAGTCACCAAAGTGGTTAGCTAGTAGCTAGCATTCACGGGAGAAAAAGGACAGACGACCAACGTCTCTTCAGTCCGGGAACTCACACAGTGTTTATTCTGCGCATGCGCACAACAGCACCTCAACGGACACAGGTACACATGAACTTGTTACATTACAGCACAGAGCACTCAACATGGCTTTGCTACGAAGGAATATGCTCAACAGTTAGCTTCATGCTGTTCACTAGATGCTGCGGCAAGATTCGTTTACACTTGTCTGAAGCTCTTTAGACCCCTCACCCCGTTGTAGTCCACGGCGTTTCAGTCCCAGGACTTTGGAACAGACAGGGGAAACTAAACGGCGCATTACTCACTGAGCCTCCAGCTAACCAGCTCCGGTGAGCTACTTGCTCCCGTAGCTACGTGGAGCTCTCTGAGCTGAGGGAACGATACCGGTCTCTGATTGGACGAATAGTCCAATCACGTGAAATAATAAAACGATGTCATTGGCCAGGGAGCACATTTCTGCGCCCCAAGATTCACGTTTCATCTGCCAATGAGAAGCCGTCCTTGCCGCAACCACTATGAAACCTTTGCTCGCTGCCGTACACACACGTTAGGCCTGCGCCCATAAAAGGGGAGGGGCTTCTCTCCGTGACGATGAGTGGCGATCAGGGATGGATTAACGAACGGGCCTACCGGGCCCATGAGCTCAGGGGGCCCCTAAGCCAGAGCGTGACGTCGCTGTTATTAACATTGTATTGATATGATGACACGATGCGCCGTAGCCGGTGTATGCTAGGCTTAAGTCATGAACAGGGCCCCAAAAGTCCTACTGAGAAACTAAAGAATAGCCTAAACATTCACTTTGAAGATGTCACAAGAAAGAAACCATCATGATACCTTTCAAGTGAGTGTTTATCCCCTCAGTTTATCTATAGGACTTTAGAGGGGCTGAGTACTCCATGCAATATGGGCCCTTCAACTCTATAGGGAGAAATCCAAAAAGCAAGTGCAAAACAATAGCTCACTCTCTTCTCTGCTTCGGCCCTGCAGGCTGCAGCTATGGGGCTGGCTGCAGCACCTGTTATCCCCAGCTCCCCAGCTGCCATTCTTGCACTACACATACACTATGCTGATCTGCACTACATGTTTCGCTTTACCTTTTCTTGCTTCTCAGTTACGGATTTTTGTAAATAGTGAATTTAATAAATTATCTTTTGAATTCAAACCTTAACTCGGTGTGGTCTCCCTACTATGTTATTTCCACTTTGAGCCTTGTGGTTGTAACGATTACAAAAGTTATTTGTTTAATTCATATCACCGAAGTCCCTGCTATCATATAATTCGTGTTATGTTGTCTGCTCAGCTCCGGTATCGGTGTTCCATACGGACTGTTTTGTTAGCGATGTTTTTTTTGTTTTTGTTTTTTTGCGGGGGCCTTGACACGTCCAGGCCCAGGGGCCCGTGGTTTCTTAATCCGTCCATGGTGGCGATATATTATTTTTGTCACATTTAACTTAAGTGGTTGTTGACAGGCTTACGGTCTCCCACACACAATTAGTGCCTCAATACGGTATATGTATTATTTAAATTATTTGGTATATAATGTTTTTTGACAGTATATTTATATTTTTTCATCTCAAAATGTTAAGAGGGGCAGCGCCCTCTATGGACGCACCGCCACTGCTGCTAACCACCACCTTCCTCCCCTCCTTACAGGCCTTTTACTTCTCCCGTGACGATGTGGCCCTCGAAGGCTTCGCACATTTCTTCAAGGAGAACAGCGACGAGGAGAGGGGGCACGCCGAGAAGCTGCTGGCCTTCCAGAACAGCCGCGGAGGACGCATCTTCCTCCAGGACATCAAGGTTGGTACAGACTGGAGACTGCCGCACGCTGTGCTTAATGTTTATAATGTGGTGACCGTTCAGTCTGCTATAATTTACTTTGTTCCCCTCTGTAGAAACCAGACCGTGATGAGTGGGGAAGCGGGCTGGAGGCCCTGCAGTGCGCCCTGCAGCTGGAGAAGAATGTCAACCAGTCCCTGCTGGACCTCCACAAACTGGCTTCTCAAAATGGAGACCCACATGTAAGTCTGCGTTGGTGCTGAGAGGCTGCCTGAGAGGGTCCAGGCTGAACCACCATGTATGAGATGTCTTTGCGTGTAGTAATTCTCTCCCCTCATTTCTCAGATGTGTGACTTCCTGGAGACCCACTACCTAAATGAGCAGGTGGAGGCCATTAAGAAGCTCGGCGACTACATCACCAACCTAGCCCGCATGGATGCCAGCGAGGACAAGATGGCGGAGTACCTGTTTGACAAGCACACCATGAGCAAGAGCTAAATGTGCAGAGTCACAGGGTCGAGTCTGGAGCGGAAACGAGTTGTGGTGGTGTTTTTGTTTTGAATGTCATTTAAGCATTTATAGGTCATGACTTTGCCCTCATCACCTTTATATCTTATGTGACATTTAGAACGACTACTGTGACTGACTGTTTCTTATGTGTTCCTAATCTCAATAAACATTTTGAGCTGGACTGTGGTGTCTGACCTGCGTCTGTTTAAATGAGTCTAGTGTTTACACTTTTCAAACTAAGAGCCCTAGTTAAATTGTTGGACAACTCGATCTTGCAAATCGTAACTCCCTTGTAATGTGTCCATGAACGACTACACTTCCGAAATCCTACAAGAGTCGAAGAGAGATTTCTCTGTTCCTATTTTCTTTTATATTCCCCTCTGTTCAACCAAGTGATTGTCTGGATTCCTCCCGAGCTACATTTTCTTGACTGAATGAACTAAGGAAATTTAAAATTGCATATACAGCTACATAACTTAATTAACCTAATGTGGTAAGAGTTCATAATTACTAAGTTGAAACCGACTTTCCAAGTAAAAGGCTGACATTTCAATGTTTACTCGGTGTCTTGAAACCAGATGCGTCGGTCAGCCTTTATTGAGCAACATGTTATAGCACCAAGTATTTAGAAATGTCTTTTACTATGGAAATCTGTGTACAAATGGTTTGTTTTATTTCTTTATCCAGTCAGTATCATTGATTGTTTTCCAAGCAACACAAATCAAAGAATAGACAATTATCTTGCAATTGTGTCAGTCTTTTTAATCACAGGCAACATGTTTTTGAATATCCATTTATCCTTACTGTATACATAATTTGTATGTACTAATACACTTTAATTTGTTTATTAGACAGTTTCATGTTGTGATCTTGTGATTCAAAGAAACATTTTTTTCGGCTTCTATAAAATAAGGGATAACTATATTAGATTACAAAGAGTGGATAACGGTGTTTGCCTCTTAAAATGACGTGAGGCATAAATATTAATCTACAGATATGTAAATGTCTGTTAAACAAAGCAAAGCACGACAGTAGTCTCTCAGCTGTCAGCAACGATTCCTAAATATCCGGTTCACTTCCAAAACAAGGCCGACAGCAAGCAGTCGCAGCCGGAAATGACGTATTTTACGGAGCTCTTTGTTGGATGGACGTTACGCGAAACACGAAGTCATTCAAATGAATTACAATGAACTACTTAAATTTGTCTTTTCTCTTGTTCACTTGACAGCTGTACAGTTCGTTGTTTTTCTTCAGTTTGTTTATCCATGTGTAACTTTATCGTTTTTTTGGTGGCCGGAAGTAGCTGCAAGTTAACTTGACTGTCTATTCAAATACATGATATAGCGCCCTCTAGTGTACGTCAGTCAACATCGTCGTATAAATACTGTGGATATTATGTTACATACAGGCAGTGAAAGAACAGCAAACTATGAACGGAGCGTCCCGGTGTTTCCTTTTAATCACGTAATAAAAGTGCTCGTTTCGGCTTAATAACGTTATTGATGAAGCTTTACTGATGCATGTAGCTTATAGCCACGTATGTTAACTGCTCCACATTGATTTGAAATAATTAGTTAGTTACTTAGCAGATTAAGGTTATCAGAAAAAATATACTCAATTAATAAATGAAGTGTTATATATTATATATTAAAACGAGCAATGAGCAATTATACTTGGGCTAACACACATACATGGCAGTGATTTGTGTAAAACTATTTGTACACTCAACCAATTCTTTATTTGATTTTCAATTCAAACGATAATGCATTATATTGTCTTTTGAGATAGTAAAAGTGCTTCTTAATTGCAGGTGTGTCCAATTAATGGAATATGAAAACTGGGGATACACGAATGAGGAAGGGGGCGGGGCGTTCACGAACGCATCCTTTGTCGAGCTATCTGAGCTCAGTGATTGGCGGAAACGTGCCGTGACGTCCCGCGTGTCACGTGCTCAGCGCACAGGTATAAATAGGAGTGAGGGGATCATCTTTCATTATTCACAAGTGGTTCTTGCTTCAACAGTGTTTGAACGGAACTTCTTCCCTCGTACTGCTTCAGCTAGCACGGACACGAGCGAGAAACTAACGCCAGTAAAATGGAGTCTCAGGTCCGTCAGAACTACCACCGCGACTCCGAGGCCGCCGTCAACCGGATGATCAACATGGAGATGTTTGCCTCCTACACCTACACGTCCATGGTGAGAGACGACACCTGCTTGTACTTTAATCTAGTAGTACGTATCGATGTCTAACAATCTGCATTTATTGTTTACAAAAACGACAAACATTGGCTGACCGATGTGTTCAAGGAAATGTGAACTGGTCTCTTATTGTTTTATAACTAACTCTATGTTGCCTCAGTGCATGCTGTCTTTTCGGTCGGCCACGTTCTTCTTTTGTTGAAATTTTGATTTTTGTATAGTATTGCTGATCGAAATAAACTAAACTAAACTTTTCTCACTTGTTTATATGATGGTTGCCAGATATGTAGTCTTATCCCCCACCCACCATATCAAGTCCAATATGCTTATTCCCTTTTTAAATCTATTTAGCCCTCCTCTCCAAACTCCATGCTTGTGTTCTAACTGACTAGACATTATGGAATCACGACTCCTGTGACTGCATAACTGTTTCTCACAACCTTTATGTGTGACATCTGCAGGGCTCTCAAGTTTTGAAGACATGCAAGCGTGAGATTTCCATCAGCACCCGATACAGCTGACCGTTGCGCGCGCCGGCATCGAGCCGAAAAGAGTTGTTGACGGGGGGGGGTGCTAGTGACTATTTTTTTGCTCCATCCCAATGCGCGCAGACCGGCGTCGGAGCTCTGCAGCGGAACAATCGATCGGCGTATTGAGCACCCCTGCATTCAAGCATTAAATAGCCGAGAGGTTTTTTCAGCGTGAGGAATTCGATGTGTGGCGGGAGTGCGTGAGATAAGACCGAAATGCGTGAGACTTGAGAGCCCTGCATCTGCTAACCACCACCTTCCTCCCCTCCTTACAGGCCTTTTACTTCTCCCGTGACGATGTGGCCCTCGAAGGCTTCGCACATTTCTTCAAGGAGAACAGCGACGAGGAGAGGGGGCACGCCGAGAAGCTGCTGGCCTTCCAGAACAGCCGCGGAGGACGCATCTTCCTCCAGGACATCAAGGTTGGTACAGACTGGAGACTGCCGCACGCTGTGCTTAATGTTTATAATGTGGTGACTGTTCAGTCTGCTATAATTTACGTTGTTCCCCTCCGTAGAAACCAGACCGTGATGAGTGGGGAAGCGGGCTGGAGGCCCTGCAGTGCGCCCTGCAGCTGGAGAAGGATGTCAACCAGTCCCTGCTGGACCTCCACAAACTGGCTTCTCAAAATGGAGACCCACATGTAAGTCTGCGTTGGTGCTGAGAGGCTGCCTGAGAGGGTCCAGGCTGAACCACCATGTATGACATGTCTTTGCGTAGAGTAATTCTCCCCTCATTTCTCAGATGTGTGACTTCCTGGAGACCCACTACCTAAATGAGCAGGTGGAGGCCATGAAGAAGCTCGGCGACTACATCACCAACCTAGCCCGCATGGATGCCAGCAAGGACAAGATGGCGGAGTACCTGTTCGACAAGCACACCATGAGCAAGAGCTAAATGTGCAACGTCACAGGGTCGAGTCTGGAGCGGAAACGAGTTGTGGTGGTGTTTTTGTTTTGAATGTCATTTAAGCATTTATAGGTCATGACTTTGCCCTCATCACCTTTATATCTTATGTGACTGACTGTTTCTTATGTGTTCCTAATCTCAATAAACATTTTGAGCTGGACTGTGGTGTCTGACCTGCGTCTGTTTAAATGAGTCTAGTGTTTACACTTTTCAAACTAAGAGCCCTTGTTAAATTGTTGGACAACTCAATCTTGCAAATCGTAACTCCCTTGTAATGTGTCCATGAACGACTACACTTCCGAAATCCTACAAGAGTCGAAGAGAGGTTCCTATTTTCTTTTATATTCCCCTCTGTTCAACCAAGTGATTGTCTGGATTCCTCCCGAGCTACATTTTCTTGACTGAATAAACTAAGGAAATTTAAAATTGCACATACAGCTACATAACTTAATTAACCTAAAGTGGTAAAAGTTCATAATTACTTAGTTGAAACAGACTTTCCAAGTAAAAGTCTGACATTTCAATGTTTACTCGGTGTCTTGAAACCAGATGCGTCGGTCAGCCTTTATTGAGCAACATGTTATAGCGCCAAGTATTTAGAAATGTATTAAAACGGTAACACAAATGGTTTGTTTTCTTTATCCAGTCAGTATCTTTCCTTGTTTTCCACGCAACACTAATCAAAGAAGACATTTCACAGGCAACATGTTTTTGAATATACAAATTATGTATATGGTAAGCAGTGTTGGGAGCGTTAATGTAGCAGCGTACTTACTTTTAGCAATGAGAGAGCGAAGTATTTTTCAATCAACTAACGCAGTTACAGTTACTGAAATTTAAATGAGTTCGTTACTCGCGTTACTCTCTTTTGTGAAAAATGAACACTTGCAGACAAGAAGACAAGCTAGGCCGACTTTAGCTGCTTCTGATGTGACATCGCAGGACCTTGGTGGCGCAATGATATTGTAACGTCTCGGACGTTATGGACTGATGACACGGAGACGGGACGACGTTATTACTCCTCCTTTATTGGGCATTCACCAACACAGACAGCGTGCTCCTCTCAGCTCAGCAGCTCGAACATCAACAACAACGGTACCCGTCAACCACCCGTAACTTCCGTTTTCCGACAGGTTAACCCCGCCTCCCCTCTACTCCGCCAATCACAGGCACGCCTCCCCTCTACTCCGCCAATCACAGGCACGCCCCCTCGACCAGCACGCACGGTGCCACACTGTGATTGACAGCCACTTCCAGTGTTGCCAGGTCCGCGGTTTTTGCCGCTGGTTGAATTTTGTGTCCGCTGGTTCGGGTAGACCTATTTTGCATGCAAATTACATGAATATCTTGAAATAAAAATCCATATTTTAAATGAAATAATTTATTTATACCCAAATCCTACCAAACTGACTCCAGATCAGCACGTACACGCCTCACTAGCACCCCCCCCCCTCAAATATATGCAGCACCTCAAGGCACCTTTGTTTTCTCTTTTAATTAGTGTTAATACTGTAGGCCAATCACTTTGATTTCATTAGGCCTAATGTGGTTTAAAAAAAACTGTTAAATCACTGAGACAGTTATTTTGTATTAAGTTAACTAAAAAAGGGACTTTCGTACTCCTGCTTGATTTGAAGGCCTGTTGCCCTGTTGATTGCAATAAATAGGTCTACAACATATGTTTATTGTGTTTGACTGTTCATGACATTAAAAAAGCAGACATAAAAGTAACTTAAGTTACTTTCCCTAGTAACTAATTACTTTGGATATACAGTAACTAGTAAAGTAATTCAATTACTTTTAAAAGAAGTAACTAGTAACTATAACTAATTTTCAGTAACTTGCCCAACACTGATGGTAAGGATAAAATGTACTCATACATTGTTTAAACAGTTTCATGTTGTAATCTTGTGATTCAAAGAATTTTTTTTACGGCTTCTATAAATGGGATAACCATGGCATTACAAATAGTGGATAACAGTGTTTGCCCCACTGACGTGAGGCATAAATATTAATCTACAGATATGTAAATGTCTGTTAAATTAATTTATGTTGCTGTATGTGCAATTTCCTTAGATTATTCAGTTAAGAAAATGTAGCTCGGGAGGAATCCGGACAATCACTTGGTTAAACAGAGGGAAATATAAAAGAAAATAGGAATAGAGAAATCTCTCTTCGTCTCTTGAAGGATTTCGGAAGTGTAGTTGTTGATAAGCAGATTACAAGGGAGTTACGATTTGCAAGATTGAGTTGTCCAACAATTTAACTAGGGCTCTTAGTTTGAAAAGTGTAAACACTAGACTCATTTAAACAGACGCAGGTCAGACACCACAGTCCAGCTCAAAATGTTTATTGAGATTAGGAACAGATAAGAAACAGTCAGTCACAGAAGTCATTCTAAATGTCACATAAGATATAAAGGTGATGAGGGCAAAGTCATGACCTATAAATGCTTAAATGACATTCAAAACAAAAACACCACCACAACTCGTTTCCACTCCAGACTCGACCCTGTGACCTGGCACATTTAGCTCTTGCTCATGGTGTGCTTGTCGAACAGGTACTCCGCCATCTTGTTCTCGCTGGCGTCCATGCGGGCTAGGTTGGTGATGTAGTCGCCGAGCTTCTTAATGGCCTCCACCTGCTCATTTAGGTAGTGGGTCTCCAGGAAGTCACACATCTGAGAAATGAGGGGAGAGAATTACCACATGCAAAGACATCTCACACATCGTGGTTCAGCCTGGACCCTCTCAGGCAGCCTCTCAGCACCAACGCAGACTTACATGTGGGTCTCCATTTTGAGAAGCCAGTTTGTGGAGGTCCAGCAGGGACTGGTTGACATTCTTCTCCAGCTGCAGGGCGCACTGCAGGGCCTCCAGCCCGCTTCCCCACTCATCACGGTCTGGTTTCTACAGAGGGGAACAAAGTAAATTATAGCAGACTGACCGGTCACCACATTATAAACATTAAGCACAGCGTCAGGCTCCAGTCTGTACCAACCTTGATGTCCTGGAGGAAGATGCGTCCTCCGCGGCTGTTCTGGAAGGCCAGCAGCTTCTCGGCGTGCCCCCTCTCCTCGTCGCTGTTCTCCTTGAAGAAATGTGCGAAGCCTTCGAGGGCCACATCGTCACGGGAGAAGTAAAAGGCCTGTAAGGAGGGGAGGAAGGTGGTGGTTAGCAGATGTCACACATAAGGTTGTGACAAACGGTTATGCAGCCACAGGAGTCGTGACTTCATAATGTCTAGTCAGTTAGAACAAGCATTGAGTTTGGAGAGGGCTAAATACATTTAAAAAGGGAATAAGCATGAAGGAGCATATTGGACTTGATATGGTGGGTGGGGGATAAGACTACATATCTGGCAACCATCATATAAACAAGTGAGAAAAGGCAGCATGCACTGAGGCAACACAAAGTTAGTTATAAAACAATAAGAGACCAGTTCACATTTCCTTTCACAGATCGGTCAGCCAATGTTTGTCGTTTTTGTAAACAATAAATGCAGATTGTTAGACATCGATACGTACTACTAGATTAAAGTACAAGCAGGTGTCGTCTCTCACCATGGACGTGTAGGTGTAGGAGGCAAACATCTCCATGTTGATCATCCGGTTGACGGCGGCCTCGGAGTCGCGGTGGTAGTTCTGACGGACCTGAGACTCCATTTTACTGGCGTTAGTTTCTCGCTCGTGTCCGTGCTAGCTGAAGCAGTACGAGGGAAGAAGTTCCGTTCAAACACTGTTGAAGCAAGAACCACTTGTGAATAACGAAAGATGCTCCCCTCACTCCTATTTATACCTGTGCGCTGAGCACGTGACACGCGGGACGTCACAGCACGTTTCCGCCAATCACTGAGCTCAGATAGATCGACAAAGGATGCGTTCGTGAACGCCCCGCCCCCTTCCTCATTGGTGTATCCCCAGTTTTCATATTCCATTAATTGGACACACCTACAATTAAGAAGCACTTTAACTATCTCAAAAGACAATAGAATGCATTATCGTTTGAATTGAAAATCAAATAAAGAATTGGTTGAGTGTACACATAGTTTTACACAAATCACTGCCATGTATGTGTGTGTTAGCCCAAGTATAATTGCTCATTGCTCGTTTTAATATATAATATATAACACTTCATTTATTAATTGAGTATATTTTTTCTGATAACCTTAATCTGCTAAGTAACTAACTAATTATTTCAAATCAATGTGGAGCAGTTAACATACGTGGCTATAAGCTACATGCATCAGTAAAGCTTCATCAATAACGTTATTAAGCGAGCACTTTTATTACGTGATTAAAAGGAAACACCGGGACGCTCCGTTCATAGTTTGCTGTTCTTTCACTGCCTGTATGTAACATAATATCCACAGTATTTATACGACGATGTTGACTGACGTACACTAGAGGGCGCTATATCATGTATTTGAATAGACAGTCAAATTAACGTGGAGCTACTTCCGGCCACAAAAAAAACGATAAAGTTACACATGGATAAACAAACTGTAGAAAAACAACGAACTGTACAGCTGTCAAGTGAACAAGAGAAAAGACCAATTTAAGTAGTTCATTGTAATTAATTTGAATGACTTCGTGTTTCGCGTAACGTCCATTCAACGAAGAGCTCCGTAAATACGTCATTTCCGGCTGCGACTGCTTGCTGTTGTGGTGGAAATAAGTGTTCCTTTACCTTGTGAGAGATCAAAAGTAGTTTAAGCATGGTTGACCCATAACACTTTATTATAGTAACAAGTTTACAAGTCATCAACCAAACGCTAAATAACAAACAAGTCATGAAAACATTCAGCTGAATGGAGCAGAATCCCCGAGCCTTCTCTCGAAGCCGTCAGAGATAACTGCTGCTGTCTCAGTGCAAGACTGCAACCTTTATAGATCTCAGAGAGAATCCACATTCCAAAGTCCATCTGTTACCTATTAGAGGAAGTTGAGACACCCCGAAGGCTTGTTTATTCTGCTAGGTTCAAGCTCAGTTCAAGACCCCTTGGTTGTGACCTTTTCCCATGAGAGCCTGGGTTGTGACCTTTCCACATGACCCCACACAGGATTAGATTATCCTCCATAGACATTCAGGAGGGACAACTGTTTAACACATTCCAGGAGAGAGAGAACTTCTAAAACACATTTTTCCCCAACATCTCACTCTTTTTGTCATTTTTGACAATTTTAACAACTGAAAAATGATAGTCAAAAGTTAGTATATAACCATTTGTAGGACATACATCAGTGAGGTAGATTCCCAAAGATTTCAAGACATTACATCATTAACCTCTGAGTGCAAAGTATGGTTTTTGTCTACTAATACCCACTATGTACTGATCTTGTTTAGTTACACACTATTCTCAAATTAGTTATCCTAACACGTAGAAATTAACACGACAGCTGACATTAGTCAAAGAATAGATCAGAATGGACGGTTTGGGTTTGGTGAATCTTCACCTCTAGGTCTGGTCTTAGTTAAGGATTTAGTACAATTATGCTTTTAGTCCAAGATGAATGCTTGACTTTGAATTTATTTACTCAAGGTATGCTCTGTATACCTATTTTCTAATCGAATAGATACTGTGTTGGGCTTAAAAGTACATGTTTCCAATAGGTGCTGGTTTTGGCTGTGCTTCACTGACCTGCTGGTAGGCCACTTAACACCACTCACATACTATTTGACGAAGTTGTTTGTCCATATTCACATATCAATCAATCTATTGAGGAGAGGGAACACATCGTCCTGTTGGGCAATTCCTGCCACTTCTTCGTGAGATGAAACGGGCTGGTATCTTTGCCGTTTATGTCTTGTAATTGAAATTCAAAGTTCAGGAACAGTATCCTTGCTGTCGTGGTCAGATAGAGCAGTGAGTGCATGCTTTTGCTCTGGCTGCACCCGTGCTCCTCAAAGGAGTGTCCTGATGCTGGAGATCTTTCTTCCATCACTGTTTCTTGGGTGGCGTCACCTTTTCACATGAGTTCACCTCCTACCACACTGATTTCTGTATGACAGCTTTGCGTTTTGAGAAACTCGGGTTTCTCCCCAGCCACACAAAATAAGTGAGGTGTTCGGTTACTTCACTGCTAAGGGTGCGCTTGTTGGTAGCTTGGCATGCTACTTGATGGAGGAAGGCGCTCGCTTTTCTCACCCTTCCCCTCTAGTCCGGACCTGTAGCAGCTGCTCCTTCTCCTTCTGGATCTGAGATGTGTTTGCAGTGGCTGGCGTAGACCTACGTTGTTCTCCTTCCACTCTCACCACCGTCTCCGTTGTCGGGGTACTTGGAAGGGACCCGTGTAGTGTGTCTGCTTCCCGTGCTTCCTCCTGTGATCCTTGATGAGCACCCAGTCTCCTGGTTTCAGGTGATGCTGGACCGCAGTGGCTGGTGAGGGAAGTGTAGATTTCACCTGTGTGTGAAGTGCTGAGAGCGAGGATGATAGGTTGGCACAATATCTTAGCATGCTGTATTCGCATGCGCATGTGAAAAAGCACTCGCGGAAGTGCCTTCACCGAAGATAGGCCTGTCTCTTCACAACATTTCGCTAGTTTAGATTTAATAGTACCATTTCTCGTTCAACTCAATCAGCTGATTGAGGATGATAAGAACAATGATGCCTGATGTTAAAACCTAAAAACGTTGAGATTTAAAATACATTACTAACTGTTCAAAAAGTGTATCTGCAGGCGGTGACCCTGCTGTTGTTATTATTGCAAATGTTGAAAATGCTCTGGTGTATGAACTTGCATTTAGAGCATTACCCATTCCCCCTTTGCCCATGTGGTCTCCTCCATGAGAAAATCTAGAAGTATGGAAGAGAGCGTGGCAAACAAAACTTGCCGTCTGGGCTGTCAAACCCTCGACTCAAAGAGTGGCACCAGAGCGTTCCATAGGGAGCGCTCCTGGGCATTGGCAAAAGAATGAATTGTGGAAAGATCTGCCTAAGGACTGGAATCAGTCTATGTGGGGAAAAGGGGTGCCCGATAAGGCTGCCGCCTTTGCCACCAGATCTGCCACTATGTTTACTATTGACACAGGTCAAAAGAAGAGATGTGAGCTTCACATTTAACGACTGAAAACAGCTGAACCCACCGTGTGGTGTGCATAGGTTTGCCACTGTTAGAAATCCTCTGTGTCTTCCACAGAGGCCCAAGGTCATGTTCGTTCCAGATACATGAAGTGAACCTGTGTAATTGTTAGTTTGACCTTTTTAGCTACCTTACATTCCTCTGTGAGTGCAATCAGCTCTGCTGCTTGTACTGATCGGTGCAGTAAGCCTGACACCAACAAGTGTGTGATGTGATGTAACATACAACCTGACCGCTGCCCCGTTGTGGGTGAGCTGGATAGCTACAGATAGCTCGAATCTGCATTGGAAGGAGGTGTGTCCAACAGATCAGGTCTCGGGATGCATGTCTGTTGCAATACCTGGACACTATCATGAGGCTCTCCATCATCTGCAGTCGGAAGAAGTGTAGTTGAGTTAAGTTCATCGCGTTTTACCGTAATGTCACGCTATTCTAACATGATATCTGAACCATCTCTGAGCAGAGAGGTGAGAAGTCTTCTGGGCATGGAAGATGTGGGAAACTGCGGGACTATAAGTGTGACATCAGAATAGCCCACAATGTCCCGTGATGTTAGTCCATGGCTTCTCCAGCTGCTGCAACAGAGAGGAAGACCTGTGACAACAAAGTCATGTCGAGGAGAAGTCGGACACAGGTAAGTTTCCTCCATGAGGCTGACACAACTGGAGTTCATGTAACAGTCATTTCGGTCTATGTATAAAATACATATCAAGTTTGGTCTCGGCAGGCCCCGGTCGGGCCTGTAGTAAGGAAGTCTTTAAGTTCCCTTCTGTCTTTTGCTTTTATAGTCTAAGTCAGTCAGTCATGTTCACTGAGGCCTTTACCATGGACGAGAGGTGTGCCTCTCTTTCTAAGTCATTTGGGATCCACTGTCTGTAGTATGACGTCGTTCCTAAAATTTTTAAAAAAAAACATAATTTGTTTCTTCTTAATTAGTTTTGGTAGTGATTGAACTACCACAATACGATTTGGGAGAGAGGAAATTGCACTCTCTTGTGATCACATGTCCCAGATAATTTACTTGTTTTAGTGCACATTGATGTTTCCTTTTTCTTTTTGTAGACTAGTTTTATGTCCATCATCTGCCAAATGTTTAGATATTGTTAATTTTACAAGCCTCCTTTGATGGCTGTAATTCATCATATAATACAATACATACATATAATATTATATAAACTAATACATCGTCTATAGAATTCCAAAGTTTTCACTAAGCACTCTATGGGACCTGCCTGGTCTTTCATGAAAACCCTTTAGACATGTTGGTCCCCATGTGGTACTTTTGTTCTTTTTTTTTTCTTTCTTTTTTTAATTTTTTTATTTGTGTACACTTACTGTGATGGTCAATGTAGTTTAAATACATTACCAATAGCGCTAGTCCCTAGGTTTCTCAGCACCCGGTCGTTGTTTCTTTTGAAAGGCCGAGACGCATTGCAAAACATGGACCCAGATCCTCGCCCTTCCCAGTGCGATAGTCTGTCAGTGATATATGCAGGGCAGCTCCAAGGAACATTTCCTGAGACGGAGGGAGACACACAGACAGACCCAACAGCAGCTCTCTCTCACCAATAATTCTATTTCAAATCTACATTCTCTCAAACCTTCTGTTTACTTCCTATGCTTACATGACAACGTAATAATGGCATGTAACCTTCTGCTGCAGTACTGTATGCAATGTGAAAAAATCATGAGCAACTGAAGCTCCATGGTCTAATATTAGTTTTTCACTCTTTTCGCTACAGAGTGGTTTTGAGCTATTTCTTATCGCCTAAAATAATGGGAATTTCAATTTTACAAATGAGATTTTTACTCCTGAGTCAAAACATCTTTAAAGATGGTTAGAAAATCAATGTTAAAGTTTGCTTCTTTTGTTTTTCTTTTGTGTAGTGTGCCTTACTTGTTTGTCCTGGAGAGGGTTGTCCGTCTCTGGGATGCGCCCCTCCCCCGCCTCCCTCCGCTCAGCCGTGTCGAAAGCGGGTCTTCCTTTTTCCTGTTCGCCAGTGTCCATGCCCTCCGCAGTTGTAGCACACACTTGAATCATATCTTTCCAAGGTCAGATCCATTCTGCCTCTGCCTCGACCTCTTGTCCTCCCAAGTTGCCATGGAGGAATATTCCGTATTTGTCTTGCAAGTGTGTTGATCGTTGCAAGCATCTCTTTTCTGTGCAACTCCGCCTTAGCATGTTCAGCGTGCTTTAGGACATCTGTTAGTGGAACATATGATTTTCTCACCATCTGCCGGAGTTTGGTCTCGTCCCGCTCACGAAACGCTCTTTCAGATGGTCTTTGCATTGTTCCAGAGTCTGTGTCCGATGAAGCTGCATTTGACTGAGAAGGCTGCTGCAAGCAGGCTGGCGGAGCAAAAGGGGGGGGGCGGAATCCAGGTCTGGAGCCACCGATTCTCTCAGTACCTCAGAAAGACAAGGATACACAGTATTTGGGTGAATGCAATGACACTTGTTCACATTCTTCGTAGGCTTTTTGGAATTTAGCGAATTAAATGCTTTCAATCTCTGTCTCTCCCTTTTTTTTCTTTTTTTGTTGTTGATCAGACTGCGTGCTGAGCCGTCGCGCTCATCTCCATCTCCCTCAGTTGCACCTCCAACTGTTCATTTGATCTAAACTGCCCGGACAATGTTCTGACATAAACTCACACAGGGTCGGAAGGATCGGGACGACATGGTTCCAACTAGTCTCCCCTCTTCTCTGAGCACTACCCATTTCTAGTCATTCGTGTATTACGTCGACGTGTGCGTCAATAAATTTTTCAGGCATCACCAGACGCGTTCACTCTAAACAATACACATGAATGACCAAGGCAAGTCATGAGTGACCGCTGCTATCTCTAAAAACTGCTAACTGTTTTCCCTGAGAAGTGTGCGCCAAAACTGGTGCATACAAACCACTAGAGAACCCAACAGTTTCCAAAACACGTCTGTTAACAACACCTGATTGTGAGATTTTTCTATTTTCCCTGTTTCATGACTTTTGTTTTAGAATAAATTGGTTCTCACTCCGCGTGTTGTCCATAGATTTTCAACTAGATTGGCTCGGCTGTCCGGTCTCCGTCTGAACGGCAGCTTCTCACCCTCGGGGGAGGATTCATCTATATTATGGCCATCTGCCGTTCAGCCGGAGTCCCCGTCAAGCGCATCCTCGTCGCCAATTTGTGGTGGAAATAAGTGTTCCTTTACCTTGTGAGAGATCAAAAGTAGTTTAAGCATGGTTGACCCATAACACTTTATTATAGTAACAAGTTTACAAGTCATCAACCAAACACTAAATAACAAACAAGTCATGAAAACATTCAGCTGAATGGAGCAGAATCCCTGAGCCTTCTCTCAAGGCCGTCAGAAATAACTGCTGCTGTCTCAGTGCAAGACTGCAACCTTTATACATCTCAGAGAGAATCCACATTCCAAAGTCCATCTGTTACCTATTAGAGGAAGTTGAGACACCCCTAAGGCTTGTTTATTCTGCTAGGTTCAAGCTCAGTTCAAGACCCCTTGGTTGTGACCTTTTCCCATGAGAGCCTGGGTTGTGACCTTTTCACATGACCCCACACAGGATTAGATTATCCTCCATAGACATTCAGGAGTCACAACTGTTTAACACATTCCAGGAGAGAACTTCTAAAACACATTTTTCCCCAACAGGAAGTGTAGTCGTTCATGGACACATTACAAGGGAGTTACGATTTTCAAGATTGAGTTGTCCCAACAATTGAACTACGCCTCTTAGTTTGAAAAGTGTAAACATTAGACTCATTTAAACAGAGGCAGGTCAGACACCACAGTCCAGCTCAAAATGTTTATTGAGATTAGGAACACATAAGAAACAGTCAGTCACAGTAGTCGTTCTAAATGTCACATAAGATATAAAGGTGATGAGGGCAAAGTCATGACCTATAAATGCTTAAATGACATTCAAAACAAAAACACCACCACAACTCGTTTCCGCTCCAGACTCGACCCTGTGACTTTGCACATTTAGCTCTTGCTCATGGTGTGCTTGTCGAACAGGTACTCCGCCATCTTGTCCTCGCTGGCGTCCATGCGGGCTAGGTTGGTGATGTAGTCGCCGAGCTTCTTCATGGCCTCCACCTGCTCATTTAGGTAGTGGGTCTCCAGGAAGTCACACATCTGAGAAATGAGGGAGAGAATTACGCCACGCAAAGACATCTCATACATGGTGGTTCAGCCTGGACCCTCTCAGGCAGCCTCTCAGCACCAACGCAGACTTACATGTGGGTCTCCATTTTGAGAAGCCAGTTTGTGGAGGTCCAGCAGGGACTGGTTGACATTCTTCTCCAGCTGCAGGGCGCACTGCAGGGCCTCCAGCCCGCTTCCCCACTCATCACGGTCTGGTTTCTACAGAGAGCAACAAAGTAAATGATAGCAGACTGAACGGTCACCACATTATAAACATTAAGCACAGCGTGCGGCAGTCTCCAGTCTGTACCAACCTTGATGTCCTGGAGGAAGATGCGTCCTCCGCGGCTGTTCTGGAAGGCCAGCAGCTTCTCGGCGTGCCCCCTCTCCTCGTCGCTGTTCTCCTTGAAGAAATGTGCGAAGCCTTCGAGGGCCACATCGTCACGGGAGAAGTAAAAGGCCTGTAAGGAGGGGAGGAAGGTGGTGGTTAGCAGATGTCACACATAAGGTTGTGACAAACGGTTATGCAGTCACAGGAGTCGTGACTTCATAATGTCTAGTCAGTTAGAACAAGCATGGAGTTTGGAGAGGAGGGCCAAATACATTTAAAAAGGGAATAAGCATGAAGGAGCATATTGGACTTGATATGGTGGGTGGGGGATAAGACTACATATCTGGCAACCATCATATAAACAAGTGAGTAAAGACAGCATGCACTGAGGCAACACAGAGTTAGTTATAAAACAATAAGAGACCAGTTCACATTTCCTTTAACACATCGGTCAGCCAATGTTTGTCGTTTTTGTAAACAATAAATGCAGATTGTTAGACATCGATACGTACTACTAGATTAAAGTAAAAGCAGGTGTCGTCTCTCACCATGGACGTGTAGGTGTAGGAGGCAAACATCTCCATGTTGATCATCCGGTTGACGGCGGCCTCGGAGTCGCGGTGGTAGTTCTGACGGACCTGAGACTCCATTTTACTGGCGTTAGTTTCTCGCTCGTGTCCGTGCTAGCTGAAGCAGTACGAGGGAAGAAGTTCCGTTCAAACACTATTGAAGCAAGAACCACTTGTGAATAATGAAAGATGCTCCCCTCACTCCTATTTATACCTGTGCGCTGAGCACGTGACACGCGGCACGTCACATAACGTTTCCGCCAATCACTGAGCTCAGATAGCTCGACAAAGGATGTCTTGGTGAACGCCCCGCCCCCTTCCTCATTCGTGTACCCCCAGTTTTCATTTCGATTAATTGGACACACCTGCAATTAAGAAGCACTTTTACTATCTCAAAAGACAATATAATGCATTATCGTTTGAATTGAAAATCAAATAAAGAATTGGTTGAGTGTACAAATAGTTTTACACAAATCACTGCCATGTGTGGTTGTGTGTGTTAGCCCAAGTATAATTGCTCATTGCTCGTTTTAATATATAATATATAACACTTCATTTATTTATTGAGTATATTTTTTCTGATAACCTTAATCTGCTAAGTAACTAACTAATTATTTCAAATCAATGTGGAGCAATTAACATACGTGGCTATAAGCTACATGTAAAGCTTCATCAATACCGTTATTAAGCCGAAACGAGCACTTTTATTACGTGATTAAAAGGAAACACCGGGACGCTCCGTTCATAGTTTGCTGTTCTTTCACTGCCTGTATGTAACATAATATCCAAGTTTCAAGTTTCAAGTTTCAAGTTTTTATTGTCACATCCCCTTTTATACAAGTATAATCGGTTCGTGAAATTCTTATGTGCAAAACACCCGACAGCAGTAGCAGACTAAAAAAAGAATAAGAATGAGAATAAACTATACAATATCCACACAAAAAAAAGAAGAAAGTATTAACAATATATATATAAAACAATGTAATAGAATATACATCATGGCAATATATATATAAAACAATGTAATAAAATATACACTTTTTGAGACTATATATATATATATGTATATACATACAATATATATATACAATATATATATATATAAACAATGTAATAAAATATACACCATGGCCATAGATATTCACAGAATTGTGGCGGGGGACTTCAACAAAGCGAACCTGAAGAAAGTTCTCCCGAAGTTCTACCAACACATAAAAAGCAACACGAGGGGGGAGCGGATTCACCACTGCTACACTCCCTTCCGGGATGGATACAAAGCCCTCCTCCGCCCACCGTTCGGCAAATCGGACCACCGCTCCATCCAACTACTCCCCGCCTACAGGCAGAGGCTTAAGCAGCAACCAATCGCTGTGAAGGAAGTGCAACGCTGGTCGGACCAATCGAGTCTATGCTACAGGACTGTTTTGAACGTGCTGACTGGGATATGTTCAGGGTCGCGTGGGACATCAACATCAGTGAGTCGGCGACCTCAGTCACCGGGTCCATCAAGAAATGCATAGATGACGTTGTTCCTACCAAGTCGGTTCGGATTTATCCCAACCAGAAACCGTGGATAAATGGCGATGTTCGCTGCGCTGCAACGTAACACCGCCTTTGACTCGAATATGGCGGAATACAAAGAGCCCGCCACGACCTCCGTAAGACCATCGGCTCTGCCAAGCGGGAGTTCAGGAACAAGGTGGAGGAAAAGCTCAAAACCATGCCATGAGAGGTGTGTGGAAGGGGCTACAGACAATCACGGACTTCAGAGGAAAACCAGCGGTGAAGAGAACTCCTCTACCTCCCTCCCAGGCGAGCTAAATACATTCTTTGCTCGGTTCGGCGTGAGCGGCAGCCCCGAAGGCAGCGCGCCCGGGCCCCCTTTTATTCCCCAAAACCCCCCTTTTTTTTAAAAAACCGGGGGGGCCCCCCAAAAAAACCCCCCCAAAAAAGGGGGGCAATTTTAAAAAAAATTTTTTTTTCCCCCTTTTTTTGGGGGAAAAATTTTCCCCCGGGGAAAAAAAAAAAAAAAAAATTTCCCCCCCTTTTTAAAATTTTTTTGGGGGGGCCAAATTTTTTGGGGGAAAAGGGCCCGGGGTTTTTTTTAAAAAACCCCCCCTTTTTAAAGGAATTCAAAACCCCCCCCAAATTTTTTTTTTTTTTGGGGTTTTTCCCCCCCCATTTTCCCCTTTTTTCCCCCCCCCCTTTTTTTTACCTTTTTAAAAAATTTCCCCCCCAAGGGGGGGGGAAAACCCCGGGTTTTTTTAAAAGGGGAAAAAAAAATTTTTTTTCCCCCCCCCCAATTTAAAAAAACCCCCCCCCCTTTTTTTCCCAAAAGGGGGGTTTTCCCCAAGTTTTTAATTTTTTTTAAAAAATTTTTTTTTTTTAAAAATTTCAAAAAAAAAAAAAAGGGTTTTTTTTTTTTAAAAAAAAAAAAATTTTTTTAAAAAAAAAAAGGGGGGTTTTTTTTTTTAAAAACTTTTGGGAAAAAAAAAATTTTTTTGGGTTTTTTTAAAAAAAAAAACCCCCCTTTTGGTTAAAAAAAAAAAGGGGGGGGGGGGGCCCCCAAAAAAGGGCCGGGGGGGGGGGGAATTTTTTTTTTTGGGGGGGGGGGGTTTTAAAAAAAATTTTTTAAAAAAAGGAAATTTTTTTTCCTTTTTTTTGGCCCCCAAAAAAAAACCCCCCCCCCCTTTTTTTTTTGGGGGGGGGCCCCCCAAAAAAACCCCCCCCCAAAAAAAAAGGGGTTTTTAAAAATTTAACCTTTTTTTTTAAAAAAAAAATTTTTTGGGGGGGGGGTTTTTTTTAAAAAAACCCCCCCAAAAGCCCTTTTTTGTTTTTTTTTTAAAAAAAAAAAAAATTTTTTTTGGGGTTTTTGGGGGGGTTTTTTTTTTTTTTTTTTCCCCTTAAAAAATTTTTTTTACTTCAAAAAAAAAATAATTTTTAAAAAATGGGTTTTTAAATTTTTAAAAAAAAAAAGGGGTTTTTTTTCCCCAAAAAAAGGGGGGGGGTTTAAAAATTTTTTTTCCCCCCCCCATTTAAAATTTAAAAAAAAAAAATTTTTTTTTTTTTTTAAAAAAGGGGGGAAAAAAAGGGGGGGGCCAAAAAAGGGGGGGGCCCCGGGGCCCCTTTTTTTTTTGGGGGGGGGGGGGGGGCCCAAAAAGGGGGCCCCCCCCGGGCCCGGTTTAAAAAAAAGGGGGGGAAATTTTTATTTTTTTTTTTTTTTTGAACCAAAAAAACCCCCCCCCCTTTAAAAAAACCCCCCCCCCCAAAACCCAAAAACCCCAAAAAGGGGGTTTTTGGCCTTGGAAAACCCCCCGAATAGACAGTCAAATTAACGTGGAGCTACTTCCGCCACAAAAAAAGATAAAGTTACACATGGATAAACAAACTGCAGAAAAACAACGAACTGTACAGCTGTCAAGTGAACAAGAGAAAAGACAATTTAAGTAGTTGATTGTAATTCATTTGAATGACTTAGTGTTTCGCGTAACGTCCATCCAACGAAGAGCTCCGTAAAATACGTCATTTCCGGCTGCGACTGCTTGCTGTCGGCCTTGTTTTGGAAGTGAACCGGATATTTAGGAATCGTTGCTGACAGCTGAGAGACTACTGTCGTGCTTTGCTTTGTTTAACAGACATTTACATATCTGTAGATTAATATTTATGCCTCACGTCATAGTAAGAGGCAAACACCGTTATCCACTATTTGTAATCAATATAGTTATCCATTATTTTATAGAAGCTGTAAAAATGTTTCTTTGAATCACAAGATCACAACATGAAACTGTCTAATATTAAACAAATAAAATAAGTCTAGGAGTACATACAAATTATGTATACGGTAAGATTAAATGTATATTCAAAAACATGTTGCCTGTGATTAAAAATACATTACAACACAATTGCAAGATAAATGTCTATTCTTTGATTTGTGTTGCTTGGAAAACAAGGAATGATACTGACTGGATAAAGAAATAAAACAAACCATTTGTGTTACCGTTTTAACACAGATTTCCATAGTAAAAGACATTTCTAAATACTTGGCGCTATAACATGAGCTGCACATTCACCGAGCCCTCAACATCAATGGGCTCTTCCACCCCCCCTCTCTCTGTGACTACTGACCAGGTGAGAAGACAGCTGGAGAAACTACACCAGGCAAGGCGGAAGGTCCTGATGGCATCAGCCCCAGGGTCCTAAAGACCTGCGCCACCCAGCTGTCTGGTGTCCTGCAGCACCTCTTCAACCTCAGCCTGAGGCAGGAGGAGGTCCCGGTGCTGTGGAAGACGTCGTGCCTGGTCCCTGTCCCAAAGAAGTCAACACCATCTGGCCTCAACGACTACCGACCGGTTGCCCTCACCTCCCATGTGATGAAGGTGCTGGAGAGGCTGGTCTTGGCCCACCTCCGGCCGCAGGTGAAATCATCGCTGGACCCTCTGCAATTGGCTTAGCAGCCTCATGTGGGAGTGGACGACGCCATCATCTACCTGCTGCAACGAGCTCAGTCGCACCTGGATGGAACCGGTGTCTCTGTGAGAGTCACTTTGACTTCTCCAGTGCATTTAACACCATCCAGCTACTGCTGCTGAGTGAGAAGCTGCGGTGGTCGGTGGGGAGCGTCCACCATCTCCTGGATCACTGACTACCTCACAGGCCACAGTTTGTCAGAATGGGGCGTGCTGTCTGGAACGGTGGTCAGTGATGTTGAGCCCCACAGGAACTGTTCTGTCTCCTTCCTCTTCACCCTGTACACCAGTGACTACCAGTACAACACGGAGTCATGCCATCTGCAGAAGTACTCTGATGACTCTGCAGTGGTCGGGTGTATTAGGATGGACGAGGAGGAGTACAGGGCAGTGGTGAGTGACTTTGTAAAGTGGGCGATGAGAACCACCTGCGGCTGAACGTGGCCAAGACCAGAGAGATGGTGGTGGACTTCAGGAGGAAGGCGACAGCTCCTCCACCTCTCAGTGTCCTGGGAGTGGACGTGGACATGGTGGAGGAGTACAAGTACCTGGGTGTCTCCATCGACAGCCGACTGAACTGGAAGGCCAACATCAACGCTGTGTACAAGAAGGGGATGAGTCGACTCTTTTTCCTGAGAAAGCTTCGATCCTTCAACATGTGCAGCAAGATGCTGGACTTATTCTACCAGTCGGTTGTGGCCAGTGTGCTGCACTTCGCCATTGTCTGCTGGGGGAGCAGCATCGGAGCCGGTGACACCAGCCGTCTCAACAAACTGGTTAGGAAGGCTGGCTCCATCATCGGCTGCCAGCTGGAGCACCTGGAACAGGTGGTGGAGAGGAGGACGTTGAAGAAACTGCTGTCCATATTGGACAACCCGGACCACCCTCTCCACCACCTCCTACAGGGACAGAGGAGGACTTTCTCCAGACGTCTCCTCACGCTCCGCTGCCACAAGGACAGAGACAGGAGAACATTCCTGCCGACGGCTATGAGGCTCTGCAACAGATCACCTCTTGCCAGATCATCGTGCAATAACTGTAATAATAACTTCATATTTACACTGTTGATCTGCACTTCACACATTTCATTTATTTACACTACACACACATTGCATTTTGCACACTGTCTATATTTAATATATTTAATTTTACACTGGTCATTAATATTGTATTTGTGTATGCATATATGTTGAATATATATACATTTATATTTTACTTTGTATACTTTGCACAGTCCTTGTATGTTTGTGTGTGTATATATATATACATATATACTGTACTTCATTTTGTATTTTACTTGTATCTGTATCTTTCATCCGTTTTTTATATTTTCTCGTTTAGTTTATTGGTGCTGCTACTGTGACGACAAATTTCCCCGTGGGGATTAATAAAGTATCTATGTTGCTCAATAAAGGCTGACCGACGCATCTGGTTTCAAGACACCCCGAGTAAACATTGAAATGTCAGACTTTTACTTGGAAAGTCTGTTTCAACTTAGTAATTATGAACTTTTACCACTTTAGGTTAATTAAGTTGAATTAAGTTATGTAGCTGTATGTGCAATATTAAATTTCCTTAGTTTATTCAGTCATGAAAATGTAGCTCGGGAGGAATCCGGACAATCACTTGGTTGAACAGAGGGAAATATAAAAGAAAATAGGAACAGAGAATTCTCTCTTTGACTCTTGTAGGATTTCGGAAGTGTAGTCGTTCATGGACACATTACAAGGGAGTTACGATTCGCAAGATTGAGTTGTCCCAACAATTTAACTAGGGCTCTTAGTTTGAAAAGTGTAAACACTAGACTCATTTAAACAAACACCAGTCAAGCTCAAAATGTTTATTGAGATTAGGAACAGATAAGAAACAGTCAGTCACAGTAGTCATTCTAAATGTCATATAAGATATAAAGGTGATGAGGGCAAAGTCATGACCTATAAATGCTTAAATGACATTCAAAACAAAAACACCACCACAACTCGTTTCCGCTCCAGACTCTACCCTGTGACTTTGCACATTTAGCTCTTGCTCATGGTGTGCTTGTCGAACAGGTACTCCGCCATCTTGTCCTCGCTGGCGTCCATGCGGGCTAGGTTGGTGATGTAGTCGCCGAGCTTCTTAATGGCCTCCACCTGCTCATTTAGGTAGTGGGTCTCCAGGAAGTCACACATCTGAGAAATGAGGAGAGAATTACACGCAAAGACATGTCATACATGGTGGTTCAGCCTGGACCCTCTCAGGCAGCCTCTCAGCACCAACGCAGACTTACATGTGGGTCTCCATTTTGAGAAGCCAGTTTGTGGAGGTCCAGCAGGGACTGGTTGACATTCTTCTCCAGCTGCAGGGCGCACTGCAGGGCCTCCAGCCCGCTTCCCCACTCATCACGGTCTGGTTTCTACAGAGGGGAACAAAGTAAATTACAGCAGACTGAACGGTCACTACATTATAAACATTAAGCACAGCGTGCGGCAGTCTCCAGTCTGTACCAACCTTGATGTCCTGGAGGAAGATGCGTCCTCCGCGGCTGTTCTGGAAGGCCAGCAGCTTCTCGGCGTGCCCCCTCTCCTCGTCGCTGTTCTCCTTGAAGAAATGTGAAGCCTTGAGGCCACATCGTCACGGGAGAAGTAAAAGGCCTGTAAGGAGGGAGGAAGGTGGTGGTTAGCAGATGTCACACATCAGGTTGTGACAAACGGTTATGCAGTCACAGGAGTCGTGACTTCATAATGTCTAGTCAGTTAGAACAAGCATGGAGTTTGGAGAGGAGGGACAAATACATTTAAAAAGGGAATAAGCATATTGGACTTGATATGGTGGGTGGGGGATAAGACTACATATCTGGCAACCATCATATAAACAAGTGAGAAAAGACAGCATGCACTGAGGCAACACAGAGTTAGTTATAAAACAATAAGAGACCAGTTCACATTTCCTTTAACACATCGGTCAGCCAATGTTGGTTGTTTTTGTAAACAATAAATGCAGATTGTTAGACATCGATACGTACTACTAGATTAAAGTACAAGCAGGTGTCGTCTCTCACCATGGACGTGTAGGTGTAGGAGGCAAACATCTCCATGTTGATCATCCGGTTGACGGCGGCCTCGGAGTCGCGGTGGTAGTTTTGACGGACCTGAGACTCCATTTTACTGGCGTTAGTTTCTCGCTCGTGTCCGTGCTAGCTGAAGCAGTACGAGGGAAGAAGTTCCGTTCAAACACTATTGAAGCAAGAACCACTTGTGAATAATGAAAGATGCTCCCCTCACTCCTATTTATACCTGTGCGCTGAGCACGTGACACGCGGGACGTCACAGCACGTTTCCGCCAATCACTGAGCTCAGATAGCTCCACAAAGGATGCGTTTGTGAACGCCCCGCCCCCTTCCTCATTCGCGTATCCCCAGTTTTCATATTCCATTAATTGGACACACCTACAATTAAGAAGCACTTTTACGATCTCAAAAGACAATATAATGCATTATCGTTTGAATTGAAAATCAAATAAAGAATTGGTTGAGTGTACAAATAGTTTTACACAAATCACTGCCATGTGTGTGTGTGTGTGTGTGTGTTAGCCCAAGTATAATTGCTCATTGCTCGTTTTAATATATAATATATAACACTTCATTTATTAATTGAGTATATTTTTTCTGATAACCTTAATCTGCTAAGTAACTAACTAATTATTTCAAATCAATGTGGAGCAGTTAACATACGTGGCTATAAGCTACATGCATCAGTAAAGCTTCATCAATAACGTTATTAAGCCGAAACTGGACGCTCCGTTGATAGTTTGCTGTTCTTTCACTGCCTGTATGTAACATAATATCCACAGTATTTATACGACGATGTTGACTGACGTACACTAGAGGGCGCTATATCATGTATTTGAATAGACAGTCAAGTTAACTTGTAGCTACTTCCGGCCACCAAAAAAACGATAAAGTTACACATGGATAAACAAACTGAAGAAAAACAACGAACTGTACAGCTGTCAAGTGAACAAGAGAAAAGACAAACAAGAGAGGCCTTATGATTTGTTTTTCAGTCTGGCCACGCAAATCCAAGACTAGCCCGTTAAATAGAACGAATTCTCTCTCTCTCTCTCTCTCTTCTCTCTCTCTCCTCTCTCTATTCTCTAAACATAACTAACGTCAGTAAACAGCTGGACGAGGCTTTGAAATCACGGATTTCGTGAGTTTTTGTTCGTTTATTTTTTGAGGAAACGTCGGACCAGTTGTGACGTCATGTTTTCAGCAGCGCTAATGTTGTGGTTGATTTATCACAAAACAACGTCAGGGAACAAACACCGTCATGACCTGTTTGCAGGGCTCTCAAGTGTCACGCATTGAGCGTGACAGTCACACATTTCAGTCTTAACAAAGTCACACACTCTCGCCACATATCGTATGCATCACGCTGAAAAAAACGCTAAAAGGAAAGAGTCATTAGCAATGTGTATTCAATCAATACTTCAACTATCATCTGTGTTATATAACTCTCACTCTTGCCTGTCTTCAAAACTTGAGAGCCCTGTGTTTGTCTGGTGCTGCGGGTCAGAGGAGAAGGAGGCGGACCCGTTTAGTGGCGCGAGGAGCACTGCGCGAAGGAGGAAGTGGAGGAGGAGGAGGAGGAGGGAGGGGGGGGGGGTTCGTGAGCGTCGCGGAGCATGTCGGGGCGAAATTCTCACAATAACTCAAATAAATGCCCCGTCGGAAATTAAAACACATTTGGGGGGACTTGATGACAGAGAGAATAACTTTTATTCTTAAATACTGAAGAATTAAAAATGTGTCTCCAGCAAAAAGGGCACTTTACTCATCGAGGGCAACAGGGCTGGTGCTTGAGCACCACTAGGGCTCTATCTGTGCACGTGCCTGCCTGTGAGTAAAAAGACATTACGACACAATTGCAAGATAAATGTCTATTCTTTGATTTGTGTTGCTTGGAAAACAAGTATAGTTAACTCAACATTATTAGTTTGGTTAACTATACAATGTTAATTCCGACAACTTAATGATACTTAAAATAGTTAGTTCAGACAACTTAAAGATCCAAGTTATAGAGGTTCCGGTAAGATCTTGGAGTGAACAGTCACGTAATGTGGAGCTCTCTCAATTCGGCGACAATAAACCCTAAAAAATCATAATTTAAACAAATAAAATCAATGTAATATAGGAGGGAACTAATAAAGAGGCCGGATATACAAAGAAAATCAAGTCAGTGAAGATAGAAAAGGAAGAAAATGGATTCAAATTCGGACCATGGAAAGCGGGTGAGAAGAACGGGGCAGGTGCAGAACCAGCTATAGCCTAAACCAGGGGTGCTCACACTTTTTCAGCATGCGAGCTACTTATTATGTGACCAAGTCAAGGCGATCGACCGACGGGGGGGTGGGGTGCTAGTGACTTTTTCTTTGCTCCGTCCGTCCCGATGCGCGCAAACCGGTGTCGGGAGCTCCGCGGCGCACGAGACGGCGGGCAGAGGACTGTTAACCTCGACAAGTAGAGACAGAAATGACGTGCTTCTGCTGTAATGTGGCGCTATAGAGAAAGTGACAGGGGGGCGGGCCAATTTTGTTTATGTCATGCGATCTACCAATACTACGCCGCGATCGACTGGCAGGTCGCCGCGATCGACCGGGCGATCGCGATCGACGTATTGAGCACCAACCAACTGAC
Organism: Pseudoliparis swirei; assembly: GCF_029220125.1. Taxonomy (NCBI): domain Eukaryota; kingdom Metazoa; phylum Chordata; class Actinopteri; order Perciformes; family Liparidae; genus Pseudoliparis; species Pseudoliparis swirei. The sequence goes on from NC_079411.1 coordinate 9,192,837, forward strand.
TGACTTGCTAGCACCCATCGGCAAACAACTGGATGAGGTGAAAAAGGAGGTTAAAGAAGTCAAACAAGGGATAATCGATGTGAGGAGAGAGGTAATGTGACAGTTTAGCTCCTCGCCTTCCTTTTTGTCATAGTTGTTTTCATCCTGTCACACCATCTCGTCAATCCAACTCCCCTCACCTGCCTCTGATCACCTCGTTAGTCCCTCATTCCCTTCACCTGGTCCTCACGCCCTTCTCACCTGCAGCCCATCCCCTCATTAGTCCCTCACTATTTAGCTCCCTCACTTCCACTTGTCCTCTGCCAGTTTGTCTTGTGTTTTCGTGCCAAGTTCTCCAGCGTTATTAGAGTATATTCCTGACCTGCCTGTTCTGACCCTGCCTGCCCTGACCTCTGATTCTCTGCCCCTTTTTGGACTTGTTTGCTTCTTCGACTGATCTCCTGGTTTTGACCCAGCCTGTTTCCAACCAAAGATGGTAATCTTTGTTACTCCTGTCTGAGTCGTGCTTTTGGGTCCACGCTAATAGTGTCGTGACAGGTAAAGGAAGAATTCGACGGATTCCGGAAAGAAACAAAGCAAATTCGAAGGGATTAATGCCTTAATTAATTAATTGTCTGTCAGTGCATTTACATGATGGTATAATTCGAATCTTGCATGTCATATCCGATACGATAGCTGGCGCTGTTTTCATTACAACTCGTGGTGAAACAGCCATTTCCGCGTGACCTCTTCACCACTACCAACAACAACACCAACATTTCGAGAAAAATGGCGAACAGAGAGCAAGGCGAAGCTACATCCCTCTACTATAAGCTGTTCACTCTCTGGAGAGAGACTTCCTCATGTGGGGAGACCTGGTGGACTTTGGAGTGCGCGAGTTAATAATCGTAAAAGTCCCCCCAATGTGAGCCGATGTCCTGTGTCCAGCATCGTGAGGACGTTCAGAGGAGAGAACAGGTTCAGGATGCTGCTGCATTGTTGTCATTACACATGTTCTGTCTACGCTATATGCAGCTGCTTCAATGGACACACAAGAGGCTTCTTCCCCCGGCGGATCAGGAGAGGACATGTTGCTTGTGATGTCGACGAAGTGCTCTGGCCTGACCCGACGACAAGAAGAAGCACATTGATGACATGTTGACTCCCTTTACTGTCGAAATGTATCCTGTAGGCCTACAGAGCATTGTAGGCTTTATAATGTACAAGAAACAGATTGTTTGGCCTTGAACATCGTGCTTTCTATTTGTTACAGTACTGACTGATCAATAGATGTTGACTGTTTGCAGGTTCATATCAACAAAGAACAAGAATGACAGTATCACAGACCGTGTTTACATGCATTCCAATAACTGGCTTAGTCGGACTGAAATCTAATTATCCGTTTCATGTAAACACCTTTGTTCGACTATGTGCGATCCGATTAACACCCCTGGATAACTCGATCCGATCCGGTTGATAATTCGACTATCGCGTCATGTAACGGTGAATTGGATTAGGAACTGGACTTTGCGTCTTTGCGCATGCTTGAGATCCCGCCGCCCATGTCGTGACCCGGAAGTCGAAAGAGACGAAAAACTGGAACTTGTAACACAATGACCACAACCTGTACCTCATGTGCCAACTCCCTAAACCTATTCTGCTAAACTATAAGCACAATTATCTGCTTTAAACACAGATTTCAATTGTTAGCCACACTTTCTTCAAAACACTAAACACCATCCTCTCTACTTTGCACACTTCATCAATGCCACAACCTCCTCGTGTTCAGACAGAACACACTGCTATTCAATTGGCAAAACTTCCATTTCCGCGGCTGTTGTGCAATTTGGAATCAAGGCTTTAGCAATATAAGGGCCACGGGTGACCTCCTGATTTGAAGAAGAATGGGTGAAAACATGGAAGGGAGGAGACCAGAGAGGCAGAGGAGTAAGGGTAAGAGGATGAGGAAGAGGAGGAGGATGTTGATGAGGTCCTGTGGCCAGACAGCAACCGACGACAGGATGAAGCCTAATTTTTTTGGTCCTTTTTTATTTTCACTTTTCTTTCTTTTTTTGTTTGTTCTGTGAAACATTTTGAAAAAATAAAAACTTTTGTTGTATATTTGTGTGTTTTATTTTTTGAGTTAAAACATTGTACATTTACAATATTTTACAACAGGAGAAAGCGTACAGTACCACTGGACATTAAAAGGCACAATGCTCCGGATAAGGCCTTCATACTGGTGTTTCCCATGCATAGTCGTGTTTTCCATTGAGCACATCAGTGTTCTATCGATGCTGATGGGCTGTGTTTGTCATTTGAAAACAAAATACCCTTTTGAGGTGACGTAACACTGTTTTGAAAGCAAAGTTGCATTTTGCAGGAGATATAAAGGGTTTTGCATTTTGTGTGAGTGCATGGTTTTGGGATTTGTGTTTAGAGTTTTGAGAAAACGAGGCATACTTTCAAAAAATGTGTCTTATAATCGAGAAAAAAAGTGTGTTTTAGGAATCGAACAAAAAAAGTGTAGTAATCTAAAAAATATATATATAGGTCACACAATAAATATAGCAGGTGGATCAGTTGGACATTTGCAGGAGCCGAAGAACCGTTGATGCTTTCTTCAGTGAACAGGCGCCTCCGTTCATCGGTGGATGAAGTGAAGAGAGTGATCGTTGCTGCGCTGCAGCTCTCACTGCGACGTCTCCGCGCTCACGCCTCTGGCCTTGAGTTCAGGCTGCGGGTTGAAGAGCCTCATGGCCTCGTCGCTGTCCTGCTCCGTGACGGAGAGACGCTGGTTAAAGTCTTCCTCTCTAAAATGTGGACGGGGAACCGCGCTGACTCAGCGGTGTAGTGTCCGACTTGATGCCTCCACGAAAACCATTAATAAGGCAGTGGGAGAGGTCAACATCAAGCTGGAAATGTTGGGTGAGCAAATGACTGAAGTGCAACAAAAAGTCAGCTGCAACGAAGACAACATTGAGGACTTAAAAACCCGCATCAGTCACATCGAAAAAGAAAACGGCTTCGCAGTAGAGCCGTTTGAGTGGCTTTGAGTCAGTGGCGGCTGGTGAATTTTTTTTTTGGGGGGGCGCAGTTGGGCGACGCGGTTTAAATAGCACTCAACAATGAGAAGAAAAGAGGTTTTGAGTAGAATATTGTAAAAACCAAAGCTTTATTTCAAGAACACAGCGTGCTCAACACTGTCCAATAACAACTATCAACACACTGTAACTTTGGGCATGAGAGGTTCAGAGCAGAATTCTTTAAGAAACATTGGGTTGGGTTTCAGAGGTTGGCGAAATAAAAGTGTCACCCTCACATGAAAGATGTTCAGACCAGATGTTACAGATGTGGAAGCGGGCATGGAAGAAGTCGGCTCAGATGGTGGATTTTCCAGCACTTATTTATTCTGCAGAAGACAACAGAACACACACATTTGCCTTCTGATCTGTCTCTGCACTTCCACTTCCTCAGCAAAATAAAACCATTGTCCATGGAAGACAGGACCACATTAAATCTAAATAATAACAATTCTCATCAAAAACCATGACATGTAACATACAAGGGAAAACAGAGACCCTAATGGACAAAATAAATAACTACATGAGCTAGAGTCATTTCAGCAGAAACAGAAAATTCTAACTTTGAACAAAGGAAACACATACCTGCAGAAGACAACAGAACACACACATTTGCCTTCTGATCTGTCTCTGCACTTCCACTTCCTAGACACGCAAAACACAATTTACACAAGGAAAATATACGTCAGGCGCGGATGTAGCTAAACAAACGGTGCCAAAGTGGCTCAATGAGACCGCCACCAAACGTATATGTTGACGGTCTAAATGACACGACAGCTGGACGCCGTGATCGTATTTACCATTACTGTATGTAACATAAGCGGTTAATTTTATAAAGAATATAGCCAAAATAGTGCAACATCGTTTTCACTCAACTCACCCTCAGCAATATAAAACCATTGTGAGCAGGGTTGCCAGGTCTGTGTGACAAAACCAGCCCAATGGCCAATCAAAACCAGCCCAAAACCAGCCCAATATCAGAACTCAAAATATGCCCGTGCCAAACCATATACACTGCTTTTAAAGTCCAACAGCATTGCTATCATTGCCAAATATATTGTAATATCTACAAAGTAACAACATATGTTTAGTTTGCCAGCATTAAAAGCAGTTTTCCCTAAACAGTTATTTCCCCTATGTCCTAAAATGGCCTTGTGTAATTAGATACAGTATATTATCATAAATAAAATGTGTGTACATGCTGATCTGGAGTCAGTTTGGTAGGATTTGGGTATGAATAAATTATTTCATTTAAAATATGGATTTTTATTTAAAGATATTCATGTAATTTGCATGCAAAATAGGTCTACCGAACCAGGACAAAAATTCAACCAGCCAACACTTCAAAAGTGGCCCGATTCCGCAGGAAAACCGGACCTGGCAACACTGCTCTATGGGCTGAGGAACATACGGGTCTCTGATCTGCGAATAATCCAATCGCGTGCGCACAAAGATTCCCGGTTTCATCCGCCAATGTGAAGCCGGTCTTTGCCAAAACGACTGAAATGTTGTATCGATGCCGTACACACACGTAGACCAGCGCCCGAAAAGGGAGGGCTTCTCTCCGTGATAATGGCGATATATTATATTTTTTCACATTAACTTAAGTGGTTGTTGACAGGGGCTTACGGTCTCCCACACACATTTAGCGCGTCAACACGGTATATTTACTATTTAAATGATTTGGCATATAATGTTTTTTGACAGATTTTTTTTTCTTTTTTCTTCTTCTTCTTTTTTTTTCATCTCCAAATTTTAAGAGGGGCGGCGCCCTAGCGCCCCCTATGGACGAACCGCCACTGCTTTGAGTCGGTCTGTGGTCCAAAGTGTCCGGTCCCCGGGAGGTGTCCAGTGAGAGGAGCTACACTTCGCTGCCAGACTCAGAGAAGAAAGAAGGCTGCACATCGCACGGTCCCAGATCTCTCCCCAACGCCACTCTACGCCTTTTACTCACTTCACTCCTGCAGCAACGCACATTTCAGACGGGTGCGAGGAGAAGGTGCGGGACCGGAGGCTTTGGACTACAGACTCACGCGACGTCACCTCCTCGAGGTTGAAAGTGCGCTGAGGAAGTCAAAGCCAGTCTAAAGGACTTTTACTTCTAAATCAAACACGACTCCAACGCGCTGTTTTGTCCGGCGCGTTTTTAAAAGTCGCGTCTGGTGTGATCGCGCCCTGACGCCACCAGCGCAACAACTCAGACTCAGAGAAGGAAGAAGACTGCTCACTGCGGAGCAACGTTCACCGTACAGCCTTGACGCGTCCGGTCGGACCAAGCGAGCTTATGTGAACACCCACGCGAAGTAGTACGTCGTGTGTCCGCGCGCACATGTGAAGGGGACCAGCAGTGTTCACGATCCACTTGTGTAGAACAAGATTTCCCATCGCGCGTTCTGCCACATGTGGAACGTGCGGATACGTGGTGCGTAAAGGAGACGTGTTGAACGTGCGGGACCGGAGGCTTTAGACCACACACCGACTCAAACGGCTCTACTGTTTACCTCCAGCACTTTTCCACACTCAATGAATTGGAAAAAAAATACTTGTTTACTTTTGGTCATTATGACTTCCAACATACATAAACACCGGACACGAAGATGTCTGATTGCTGAGAGTTGTTGCTCGGACCGGACGCTTCGAGGCTGTTCGGTGAACGTTGCTCCATACTGAGCAGTCTTCTTCTCAGTAGGGGCGAGATCCCCCTAGCGACGCTGGCACTCAGTGGCACCTCAGTGGCAAGTCTGTGGCAAGTGCCGCTCGGTGCCAGTACTCAGCGACAACTCACTGGCAACTCACTGGCACCTCACTGGCAACTCACTGGCACCTCACTGGCACCTCACTGGCAACTCACTGGCACCTCACTGGCACCTCACTGGCAACTGGCCTCACTGGCAGGAGTCTGTGGCAAGTGCCACAGACTTGCATAGATAATGTTTTTTAGACTTACTTAAATATGCAATACGATATTGCTGTACAATACTGCTGTACTATATTGAATATTGTTTTGCTACTACTTTCCGTATCATATAACATATATACCATGATATGTATAATGTACCCGCCTTTCTTTTGTAATAAAAAATATATAATTATTTTTTACCATGTCATACTGTTATACCTCCATGAAATTCTCCTTTGAGAGATGCCACTGTTAGTCTAAAGTTTAAGCACTGGCACTCAGTGACACTTGCCGCACTTGCCATCAGTTGCCAGCAGTTGCCAGCAGTTGCCAGCAGATGCCACTACTGGTCAAAGTGCCACTACTGGTTAAAAGTGCCACTACTAGTTAAAAGTGCCACTACTAGTTAAAAAGTGCCACTACTAGTCAAAAGTGCCAGCAGGCGGAGGTCGGCCGCAGTGACGAGTCTGCGACGATTTAGTGACAAGCTTCACTGAAGTGCCGGACAGCGGAAGAAATCACTTTCATGATCACAAAATGGAGGAGCTGTTTAGCTAGATAGATAGATAGCTAAAATAGCTAGATACACAGATGGATGTGTGTATATATATAAAAGACACTAATTAATATATATATATTAATTAGTGTCTTTGACACTACTGACAATATGCAATAAGATAGTGCTGTACATTACTGCTGTACTATATTTAATATTGTTTGCTACTACTACGTTTCACTTAAATCTATTACACTTATATACCATGATATTGTAACGTCTCGGACGTTATGGCACTGATGACACGGAGGCGGACGGCGTTATTAATCCTCCCTTTATTGGGCATCCACCAACACAGACAGCGTGCTCCTCTCAGCTTAGCAGGTCGAAAGTCAACAACAACGGTTCCAACCACCCTTAACTCCGTTTTCCGACAGGTTAACCCCGCCTCCCTCTACTCCGCCAATCACAGGCACGCCTCGACCAGCATGCACGGTGCCACACTTTGATTGACAGCCACTTCACAGGGTCGCTACAATATATTACGAAGTGAAACGTAGTAGAAGCAAAACAATATTAAATATAGTACAGCAGTAATGTACAGCACTATCATATTGTGCAAGTGTCTACAAAAAGACACTATATATATATATATATATATCCATCTGTGTATCTAGCTATTTTAGCTATCTATCTATCAATCTAGCTAAACCGCAGCTCCTCCATTCTGTGATCATGAAAGTGATTTATTCCGCTGTCCGGCACTTCAGTGAAGCTTGTCACTAAATCGTCGCAGACTCGCTACCGCGGACCCTCGCCTGCTGGCACTTTTGACTAGTAGTGGCACTTTTAACCAGTAGTGGCACTTTTAACCAGTAGTGGCACTTTTGACTAGTAGTGGCATCTGCTGGCAACTGCTGGCAACTGCTGGCAACTGATGGCAAGTGCGCAAGTGTCACTGAGTGCCAGTGCTTAAACTTTAGACTAACAGTGGCATCTCCTCAAAGGAGAATTTCATGGAGGTATAACAGTATGACATGGTAAAAAAAATAATTATATATTTTTTATTATTAAAGAAAGGCGGGTACATTATACATATCATGGTATATAAGTGTTATATATTACGAAGTGAAACGTAGTAGCAAAACAATATTCAATATAGTACAGCAGTATTGTACAGCAATATCGTATTGCATATTTTAAGTAAGTCTAAAAAAATACATTATCTATGCAAGTCTGTGGCACTTGCCACAGACTTGCCAGTGAGGTGCCAGTGAGTTGCCAGTGAGGTGCCAGTGAGGTGCCAGTGATTGCACTCGCCCTCTCTCCTTCTTCTCTGAGTCTGGCAGCGAAGTGTAACTCCTCCCACCGGTCACCTCCCATCTGCATGATGATTGGCTGGACTGTTCATGGAAATCGGCAACTCAGTTCGGCAGTGAGATGACGTAGTGCTGCCTCCTCTCTGCCCCATAGTGGCGGATGTAATGTCCTCATGTCGCTGCTGTGTCTCTCTCCCCGTTGTGTCACAGCCCGCGCAACTTTGTGTCTGGTTGTTATGTATGCTGAAAAACACACCAGTGTCTTTTTATACACATTTAAGGATCTGTTTTAAATAAAGTTCAAATATTCTGAAATTATAAATGTTATTATTTCCTTTTAGCTGACTTTAATTTTTTCAGCATGAATAAGACTGAATGGCACATGTTATTATTTAAATCATATTCAATGTGGCAAGACACAACATGAACAAGTACAACAAAGGATTAACCCTTCTGAAATTATAACATCATTCATCAACAGAAGACGTGCTCAGTTGTCTCTGTGTCAATCTGGAGGCTGGAAGTTCCCTCCGTCTGATGACAGCTCTCTGCTGGCATTCCTCTCTTCACACGCGATCCTCAACGTGCACTGTCACCACGTACCACACCCTGCACACAATGAAGCTGCATTTCCACCTGCTGGAACTGTGTTTGCCGGCTTTGGGGGGTGTTTTGTCATTTACTTTTTTTTTGGGAACTTGAGAGACGTTGGGACTGTCGGGATCCGGGAATTATGTTATATTTTGAGAAGGGTTGATCGTTTGTTGTACGTGTTCGTTTTGTGTCTTGCCACATTGAATTTGATTTAAATAATAACATTTGCCATTCAATCTTATGAAGCAGGGACTTGACATCCGATCGCAGATCCGCCCATTCCCGTAAAGATATAGCGTATACCAGCCTTAAAGCGTATACGGTCCGCAATCAGGCAACTTAGTGTCTGGTTGTTATGTATACTATGTACACTTTTAAGAATCTGTTTTAAATAATGTTCAAATATTGGGAAATTATAAATGTCATTATTTCCTTTTAGCTGACTCTGATTTGTTCAAACTGTCCAGTAAGATCTCATGAAAGTAGCCATAGCAGAGGCCCTCATGAACACCCATCCAGTGGAAATAAAATAGAATGTGTTAAGAATCTGCTTTAATAACAGATATACGATTGTGCAATTATGAATATAATCATTGAATTTGAGTTGACTTTCATTTTAAAACAGTACAGTCGTGTAATCTCTTCTTTTATGATGATATTATTTCATTTAATGTCTAAATGGATGTTGTTTTTCACTTGTTATATCAAATTGGACAAATCATTGCTTAAATAAGGGTTTGTGCTTTTGGGCCGCATACGCCTCAGTACCGTAACACCATGAATAGAGGTGCGTTACATTTCAAGCGGCGGCTCACTTGACCAAGTATGCCGACTTGGTGCGTAAAGGAGACGCTTGGTGTTTAATGTGAGGGACCGGACTCTTTGGACCATACAGACCGACATGATCTCACCTCCTGCTTGTTGGACGTGCGCATGAGGAAGTCAAAGCATGAGGAAGTCAAAGCATGAGGAAGTCAAAGCACTCCCCAAAGCCACTAAAGAGTACTACATCGCGCGGTGTTCATATAACCTCGCTTGGTACGTAAACGCGCGCGGACACTACACCGCTGAGTCTGCGCGGTTCCCCGTCCACAGATTAGAGATGAAGAGTTGAGCCGGACAACGACGAGACCACGAGGCTCGAGACGTGAGCACGGAGACGTCGCAGTGTGTGCTGCAGCGCAGCAACGATCACTCTTCACTTCATCCATCGATGAACGAGTGCGCGTGTTCACTGAATGAAACATCCAGAGAGTGAGAGCTCCAACGGATCTTCGGTTCATATGTCGGCAGGATCCGGACACTCCGACCGAGGCCTACGCCTCTCCGACCGAGGCCTACGCCTCTCCGACCGAGGCCTACGCCTCTCCGACCGAGGCCTCTCGATCCCGAGCCTCGCTCACTCTCCGACCATGGTCTCCGACCATGGTCTCCGCCTCTTCTCACCTGCAGCCCATCCCCTCATTAGTCCCTCACTATTATTTCATTTAATGTCTAAATGGATGTTGTTTTTCACTTGTTATATCAAATTGGACAAATCATTGCTTAAATAAGGGTTTGTGCTTTTGGGCCCTATAAGCCTCAGTACCGTAACACCATGAATAGAGGTGCGTTACATTTCAAGCGGCGGCTCACATGACCAAGTATGCCGACTTGGTGCGTAAAGGAGACGCTTGGTGTTTAATGTGAGTGACCGGACTCTTTGGACCATACAGACCGACATGATCTCACCTCCTGCTTGTTGGACGTGCGCATGAGGAAGTCAAAGCATGAGGAAGTCAAAGCACTCCCCAAAGCCACTAAAGAGTACTACATCGCGCGGTGTTCATATAACCTCGCTTGGTACGTAAACGCGCGCGGACACTACACCTCGGTCGGAGAGGCGTAGGTCGGTCGGAGAGGCGTAGGTCGGTCGGAGAGGCGTAGGTCGGTCGGGAGAGGCGTAGGTCGGTCGGGAGAGGCGTAGGTCGGTCGGGAGAGGCGTAGGTCGGTCGGAGAGGCAAACCCAGTTGTGCTGTGGTTAAACAGAAGACATGCTCAGTTGTCTCTATAAAGGCCAGGTGTTTCCTCTCAACCAAACACAATAAATATAGCAGGTGGATCAGTTGGACATTTGCAGGAGCCGAAGAACCTCTGATGCTTTCTTCAGTGAACAGGCGCCTCCGTTCATCGGTGGATGAAGTGAAGAGAGTGATCGTTGCTGCGCTGCAGCTCTCACTGCGACGTCTCCGCGCTCACGCCTCTGGCCTTGAGTTCAGGCTGCGGGTTGAAGAGCCTCATGGCCTCGTCGCTGTCCTGCTCCGTGACGGAGAGACGCTGGTTAAAGTCTTCCTCTCTAAAATGTGGACGGGGAACCGCTGACTCAGCTGTAGTGTTCGACTTGATGCCTCCACGAAAACCATTAATAAGGCAGTGGGAGAGGTCAACATCAAGCTGGAAATGTTGGGTGAGCAAATGACTGAAGTGCAACAAAAAGTCAGCTGCAACGAAGACAACATTGAGGACTTAAAAACCCGCATCAGTCACATCGAAAAAGAAAACGGCTTCGCAGTAGAGCCGTTTGAGTGGCTTTGAGTCGGTCTGTGGTCCAAAGTGTCCGGTCCCCGGGAGGTGTCCAGTGAGAGGAGCTACACTTCGCTGCCAGACTCAGAGAAGAAAGAAGGCTGCACATCGCACGGTCCCAGATCTCTCCCCAACGCCACTCTACGCCTTTTACTCACTTCACTCCTGCAGCAACGCACATTTCAGACGGGTGCGTGGAGAAGGTGCGGGACCGGAGGCTTTGGACTACAGACTCACGCGACGTCACCTCCTCGAGGTTGAAAGTGCGCATGAGGAAGTCAAAGCCAGTCTAAAGGACTTTTACTTCTAAATCAAACACGACTCCAACGCGCTGTTTTGTCCGGCGCGTTTTTAAAAGTCGCGTCTGGTGTGATCGCGCCCTGACGCCACCAGAGCAACAACGCAGACTCAGAGAAGGAAGAAGACTGCTCTCCGCGGAGCAACGTTTACCGTACCACCTTGACGCGTCCGGTCGGACCAAGCGAGCTTATGTGAACACCCACGCGAAGTAGTACGTCGTGTGTCCGCGCGCACATGTGAAGGGGACCAGCAGTGTTCACGATCCACTTGTGGAGAACAAGATTTCCCATCGCGCGTTTTGCCACATGTGGAACGTGCGGATACGTGGTCCGTAAAGGAGATGCGTGGTGTTGAACGTGCGGGACCGGAGGCTTTAGACCACACCGACTCAAACGGCTCTACTGCGACGCCGACTTTACCTCCAGCGCTTTTCCACACTCAATGAATTGGAAAAAAAATACTTGTTTACTTTTGGTCATTATGACTTCCAACATACATCAACACCGGACACGAAGATGTCTGATTGCTGAGAGTTGTTGCTCGGACCGGACGCTTCGAGGCTGTTCGGTGAACGTTGCTCCATACTGAGCAGTCTTCTTCTCTGAGCCTGGCAGCGAAGTGTAACTCCTCCCACCGGTCACCTCCCATCTGCATGATGATTGGCTGGACTGTTCATGGAAATCGGCAACTCAGTTCGGCAGTGAGATGACGTAGTGCTGCCTCCTCTCTGCCCCATAGTGGCGGATGTAATGTACTCATGTCTCTGCTGGGTCTCTCTCCCCGTTTTGTCACAGCCCGCGCAACTTTGTATCTGGTTGTTATGTATGCTGAAAAACACACCAGTGTCTTTTGATACACTTTTAAGGATCTGTTTTAAATAAAGTTTAAATATTCTGAAATTATAAATGTTATTATTTCCTTTTAGCTGACTTTGATTTTTTTCAGCATGAATAAGATTGAATGGCAAATGTTATTATTTAAATCAAATTCAATGTGGCAAGACACAACATGAACAAGTACAACAAAGGATTAACCCTTCTGAAATTATAACATCATTCATCAACAGAAGACGTGCTCAGTTGTCTCTGTGTCAATCTGGAGGCTGGAAGTTCCCTCCGTCTGATGACAGCTCTCTGCTGGCATTCCTCTCTTCACACGCGATCCTCAACGTGCACTGTCACCACGTACCACATCCTGTACGTGTGGGTTTAATACCTCTGCACACAATGAAGCTGCATTTCCACCTGCTGGAACTGTGTTTGCCGGCTTTGGGGGGTGTTTTGTCATTTACTTTTTTTTGGGAACTTGAGAGACGTTGGGACTGTCGGGATCCGGGAATTATGTTATATTTTGAGAAGGGTTGATCGTTTGTTGTACGTGTTCGTTTTGTGTCTTGCCACATTGAATTTGATTTAAATAATAACATTTGCCATTCAATCTTATTAAGCACTTGACATCCGATAGCAGATCCGCCCATTCCCGTAAAGATATAGCGTATACCAGCCTTAAAGCGTACGGTCCGCAATCAGGCAACTTAGTGTCTGCATGGTTGTTATGTATACTATGTACACTTTTAAGAATCTGTTTTTAATAAAGTTCAAATATTGGGAAATTATAAATGTCATTATTTCTTTTTAGCTGACTTTGATTTGTTCAAACTGTCCAGTAAGATCTCATGAAAGTAACCACAGCAGAGGCCCTCATGAACACCCATCCAGTGGAAATAAAATAGAATGTGTTAAGAATCTGCTTTAATAACAGATATACGATTGTGCAATTATGAATATAATCATTGAATTTGAGTTGACTTTCATTTTAAAAAAGTACAGTCGTGTAATCTCTTCTTTTATGATGATATTATTTCATTTAATGTCTAAATGGATGTTGTTTTTCACTTGTTATATCAAATTGGACAAATCATTGCTTAAATAAGGGTTTGTGCTTTTGGGCCCTATAAGCCTCAGTACCGTAACACCATGAATAGAGGTGCGTTACATTTCAAGCGGCGGCTCACTTGACCAAGTATGCCGACTTGGTGCGTAAAGGAGACGCTTGGTGTTTAATGTGAGGGACCGGACTCTTTGGACCATACAGACCGACATGATCTCACCTCCTGCTTGTTGGACGTGCGCATGAGGAAGTCAAAGCATGAGGAAGTCAAAGCACTCCCCAAAGCCACTAAAGAGTACTACATCGCGCGGTGTTCATATAACCTCGCTTGGTACGTAAACGCGCGCGGACACTACACCGCTGAGTCTGCGCGGTTCCCCGTCCACAGATTAGAGATGAAGAGTTGAGCCGGACAACGACGAGACCACGAGGCTCGAGACGCGCGGAGACGTCGCGTGTGTGTGCTGGCGCAGCAACGATCTCACTCTTCATCCATCGATGAGCAGTGCTGTTCACTGAATGAAACATCCAGAGTGAGAGCTCCAACGGATCTTCGGTTCATATGTCGGCAGGATCCGGACATCTCCGACCGAGGCCTCCGCCTCTCCGACCGAGGCCTACGCCTCTCCGACCATGGTCTCCGCCTCTTCTCACCTGCAGCCCATCCCCTCATTAGTCCCTCACTATTATTTCATTTAATGTCTAAATGGATGTTGTTTTTCACTTGTTATATCAAATTGGACAAATCATTGCTTAAATAAGGGTTTGTGCTTTTGGGCCCTATAAGCCTCAGTACCGTAACACCATGAATAGAGGTGCGTTACATTTCAAGCGGCGGCTCACTTGACCAAGTATGCCGACTTGGTGCGTAAAGGAGACGCTTGGTGTTTAATGTGAGGGACCGGACTCTTTGGACCATACAGACTGACATGATCTCACCTCCTCCTTGTTGAACGTGCGCATGAGGAAGTCAAAGCATGAGGAAGTCAAAGCACTCCCCAAAGCCACTAAAGAGTACTACATCGCGGTGTTCATATAACCTCGCTTGAATCGCGGACACTACACGGGAGAGGCGTAGGTCGGTCGGAGAGGCAAACCCAGTTGTGCTGTGGTTAAACAGAAGACGTGCTCAGTTGTCTCTATAAAGGCCAGGTGTTTCCTCTCAACCAAACACAATAAATATAGCAGGTGGATCAGTTGGACATCTGCAGGAGCCGAAGAACCTCTGATGCTTTCTTCAGTGAACAGGCGCCTCAGTTCATCGGTGGATGAAGTGAAGAGTGATCGCTGCGCGCTGCAGCTCTCACTGCGACGTCTCCGCGCTCACGCCTCTGGCCTTGAGTTCAGGCTGCGGGTTGAAGAGCCTCATGGCCTCGTCGCTGTCCTGCTCCGTGACGGAGAGACGCTGGTTAAAGTCTTCCTCTCTAAAATGTGGACGGGGAACCGCGCTGACTCAGCGGTGTAGTGTTCGACTTGATGCCTCCACGAAAACCATTAATAAGGCAGTGGGAGAGGTCAACATCAAGCTGGAAATGTTGGGTGAGCAAATGACTGAAGTGCAACAAAGAGTCAGCTGCAACGAAGACAACATTGAGGACTTAAAAACCCGCATCAGTCACATCGAAAAAGAAAACGGCTTCCTGAAACAAAAGGCGGACTCAATGGAGAACTACAGCAGACGTTCCAACATCCGTATCGTTAAAGTTCCAGAGAAAGCCGAAGGCCAGGATATCATTGGGTTTGTGCAGCAGCTGATCCTCCACCTCTTCGCTCAGGAAAACGTTCCTCATCCTCCGTTAATTGAGAGAGCTCACCGCAGCCCCACACAGGATAAGGCGAGCTCATCTCATCCGAGACCAATACTGCTGAGATTCATGAGTTTCCAGGACGAAGTCAAAAGTCTTCGCATGTCCAGGCAAAAGGGATTTTTCAAAAAACTTTTTCAAAACCCCCCGGGGCAAAAACCCCAAAAAAAGGATTGAAATAATCTTTCACCTCTGTCCTTACAATTGGGAAAAAAGCGAGTTTTTAAGGGGGAGGGCTTTTAAATTAAAAATTTTCCCCCCCTTTTTTTCCCTTTTTGGATTCCCCGTAAATCCTTAATTTTTAAAACCCCTTTTTTTGAATGTTTTAAAATCTGTCCTTCTGGGGGAAACTTTGCTCTGTCCTCCTGGAGGGTTTTGTTTCTCCCGAAAGGGTTTTTTTTTTTCCCCAAGGGTTATTTTTAGTTTTCCGATGAAGGGGAAATCAATTATGAAGATTTTCCAGACTTTGTAATTTAAAGGGGTAAAAAAAACTGAATTGAATTAATTAAATTCCCCGGGGTTTTTCCCCCCTTGTTGGAAATGGCGTTTTAAATTTTATCAAAACAATTCTCCCCCCGGGGGAAAAAAAGGGGTTATGATTGGGTAAAAATTATAAAAAATCCCAAAAATTAACCCCAAAAAAAAAAAAATGAAAAAAGGAAAACTTTTTGGGGAAAAATTAAAATTTTTTAAAATTTTTTAAAAAAAAAGAACTAATGGGCCCGGAATTTTTCCCCCCCCTCCTTTGTGGTGAGTAAAGAGGGGCCCCCAACCCAAGGGGGACCCGCCCCCCAAGGAACCCGGGGAAAAACCCCCCGTTTTTTCCCCCCCAGCCCCCCCGCCCTTAAAAAGGGGTTTTAAAAAAAAAATTTTTTTTTAATAAAATAATTTTTTTTTAAAAAAAACCCCCAGGCCTCACGTGAGTTGGCCGAAGGGGGGATCCCCCCGGGGGGTTACCCGGGTTGAAATCCCAGGGGTAAAAACCCTCTGCCCCGAGCCAAAGGGGCCAAGGAAAAGATCTCCCCGGGAAACCGGCCGCCTTTAAAAAGCACTCCGCAATCGGCCCCGGGGGGAAATGAAAAAACCAGGTCTTTGTCACAAAAACGAAAAGGTTTGGGTCAACCCCCCCGGGGGAAAAAAATGAGGCAATCCCCGAACATCCTTCCATTTCCCGGGGGGCCCCTCATGGAATCCCCGCAGGGCCAACATCCTGAAAGGGGCGCCACCCCTCGGATGGAGGTCCGGGCCAAAAACCCTTTAACTGGGAAAAAACCCCCCCGGGGGTCCCGGGCCCACCCCAATGCCTTTCCCCCCCCAGAAGAATAAAACTTTTAAACCGCGCCCTTGTACGGAGCGGACCAGGGCCTGATTTCAAACCCCGGTGAATCAAGGGGGGGGAAGCCAAACTGCAGAGCTGCCCCCCCTTTTAAAAGAGCCCTTTTTCCCGGAAATTTTTCTTCCCCAACCAACTGTCCAATGATATTTAAGTGTTGCGGGAAACGCCCCCCATTATGGATCCCGGGGCCCCGCTAGCTGGGAAAGGTCATAGGTAGACTAACGATCGCCTTTTCCACTTTCCCCCAGCCGCCCTTTAGGTTTTCGACCCCTTTTCCCCCCTTAATTGTCCTTTTACCAAAAATACTGACTACCTTTTTTTTGAAATTTGGGGGGTAAAGCCACCCAAACCCCTATCATATGTACTGTTTGAATAGAACCAAAATTTTTTACCAAGGGGAAAAAATTTTATACTAAAACCCCTTTTTTGATTTGAGAACTTTTTTTTTGGGTTTTTTTCCTTTAAAAAATTGGACCAAATAAATTTTAAACTAAAGGTTTTTTACCCCAGGAAAAAAAGGGGCCCCCCCCCCTCCCCCGACTTCCCCTAAATTTAGCTTTTCAGCCTTAAATTTTTATTCTAAAGGACTTAAAAAACGACTTTTAAAATACCCCAAAAACCTTTTTGGGGTTTTTGCAAAAGGAACAGGTCGGTTTAAAAAACTAAAAACACCCTGCTTTTTTATTTTTAAAATTTTTTAAAAGTTAAAAAAATTTTAAAGCTTATTTTTTTTGCGATTTGTTAAAGTAGTGACCAGAAAGAACCAGCGAGGCCCCAGAACCCCATAGGGAAATAAATTAAAAATGTTAAGAATCGCTTTAATAAAATTAAGAGTGAACTAAAAATCTTGTTTAGGATTTATTTTAAAAAGACACTAATTTTTTGATGTTTATTTTTTTAATTCAAAGGAGTTTTTTTCACGTTAATTTTTGGCAAAAAATTGCTTAAAAGGGGGCGGGTAGCCTCAGTTCCCAAAAAGGGGGGGAATTTGGGCCCTTGAAAATTGGACGGGGCGAAAAAAGGCCCTTGGGTTTTAAGGAACCCCTTTTGGGCCATCAGCGCAGTCCCCCCCTTTTTTACCCCTGGGGTCAAAAAAGGGGTCAAACCCCAAAGCCCTAAAAGTTCCTGGGGGTTATTAAATCCTTTGGAAAACCAAAACCCGGGGCTGGCGGTTCCCCCCCCCAGTTAAAAAGGTTGGGGGACAAAACAAACCCGGGTCGGCGTAGGGGGGGGGCCCCAGAAGAACTTTCACTTCACCACTGAAAGGGCCGGGGTTTACGAAGAAAAACCGGGGACCCAAATTTCGGCGGGATTTGACAAAAGACCACATGTGCTTTAGTGGCGCCCCGCGACTTTCAAAAAAAGGGGGGCCTCGTGGTCCAAAAGTCCGGTGAATTCAAAGCGGGGAAGGCCCGGTCGTTGTCTGGGCGTTTAAAAAAAAAGGGGGGCGGGGAGAATCTGGGGCCGGCGATTGGGATTTTAAAAAAGGGCCCCCGGGGGACTGGACCAGTCAGTCCCAAGGTCGGCCCCCCCCCCGGGAATTGTTTAGGGGGTTGAAAGCGCCGGCAACCCAAACCTTTTAAGGGTTTGAAGGGGTTTTTCTTTCCCCCGCCCCAACAAGAATTTACCCCTTTTCCCTTTTAAACCCTTTTGGTTTACCCGTTCCCCTTTAATATTATTTTTTGAAAGTCCTCGGAATAAACCCGGAAAAGGAAACCCCCCCGAGAAGGAAAAAACTTGGGGCAACCACCGAACCCCCGACCCTCCGGCCGCTTTTACAAAGTATCCGCATCCCCTTTCCGAACCCCTGTTTTC
>NC_079411.1:9211414-9235922 GCF_029220125.1 Pseudoliparis swirei
CATTAACTCACCTCACCTTTGACAGTCAGGTCATGCCCTCTCCTCCACAATCACCAATCTGGGAGTTCGGTTTGACCCCACCTGACCTTTACTGACCATATAAAATTCCTGTGCAAAACCTCCTTTATCATCTAAAAACATCTCAAACTCCGCCCATTTTAACCCTGTCAGGCAGAGAAGCTCGTCACGCCTTTGTCTCCTCAAGACTGGACTACTGCAACTCTCTCTACACTGGGATCACTGACAAGAACATCACCAAACTACAATATATCCAAAACAAGCTGCCAGGGTCCTGAGGAGTCCGGAAATATGACCACATATCACCCATTCTCCAATCACTGCACTGGCTCCCTGTTTCATTCGGATTAACTACAAGGTCCTAGTACTCACATATAAATGCATCAGCGGACATGCACCCCCTACCTACAAGAACTTATCACTCCCTAACCTCCACCCGCACCCTCAGATCCACAGGCCTTTCGCTCCTTGGTCCCCGACACCAAGCTCCGCACCATGGGCGACCGGGCTTTTGCTCGGCAGCGCCACGCTTGTGGAACAGTCTCCTGACCACCTGAGGAAACTCAGACACTGAACTCTTTTAAAACTGGCCTAAAAACCTTTTTATTCAGGAAGGCATTTCTTTTACCTTGAGTTAATTTATTGTCAGCTATTACATTCTGATTTTTTTTCTTTTTATGGGTTGCTTTAACTATGTTTTAATCGGTTTTATTTGTTTTTACTATATGTGTGGCACTCTGAGATTCTTTGAAGGAAGAGTGCGATAAAAATGAAATGCATTATTATTATTATTCAAACTAATATTATTCATAAAGACAAGTCAATGAGTTCATGTTGATGCTGACCACGTTACACACACAACAATATACATTAAATACGTCCCATTAATTACGTTATACTGTGCTAGTGAGGTTGCTAACACAGGCATGAAAACGGGTCAGGGGTGAAAAAGGTGAGAAGGATAGGCGGGACGGGTGCTGGTGACTTCCACGAACATCGATGTTGGACGTTGTATGATAATCTATAGTTCCTCCATTCTGACACCAAGTCAGTGGGCCCTATAATAATAGTAATATTGTATATAATATAGTCATTCATGAACCAACTTCCTTTTTTTTGTGGCGTGAACAAGTCTTCAAGTCTTGTGCTCTGCTGAGCCTCGAGTCTGTTCCTTGAGTCTGTTCTGCCTCTACCTGGTTGTCACGATCTTCTAATCCAGAGGTGTCAAACTCATTTTCACCGAGGGCCACATCCGCCTCATGGCGGCCCTCAAAGGGCCGGTTGTTACTAACACGGTATAATTCTAACTACACCAGAACATATTGTGAAATAACTGTCTTTGCATTTGTTTGTTTATTTAGGTGTACTTATATAAATGTATAACTATATATGCAAATGTATTTAATATTATACAATATCTATTTAATTTAATTATATTTATTTTAACCCACATTACTTTATCAAAGATCAAACAAACATTATTACATTAACTTTGTTAAAAGCTTTTTCACAGTTGAGACAGGTGGTTCTCCACTGGTCTGGGCAGTGGTTCTCCACTGGTCTGGGCAGTGGTTCTCTACTGGTCTGGGCAGTGGTTCTCCACTGGTCTGGGCAGTGGTTCTCCACTGGTCTGGGTAGTGGTTCTCCACTGGTCTGGGCAGTGGTTCTCCACTGGTCTGGGCAGTGGTTCTCCACTGGTCTGGCTTTGGGACGCACTATCACCCCTGAATGACAAGCTGAGACCTAAATCAGGGGATATTTTTAACTTCTCAAATGTATTTAATGAAAAGATGTTGCAGTTTGAACCTGAGTGTTCAGAATATCACAGTATGCACAACACAACTATTTAGTAATATTCCTTTACAGTCAATTATGAACCAACAAGTGAATCTTAAGGACACAAGAATGCCGTCACATAAAATGACGTGGCGGGCCACATTTAGCCCCGGGCCATGGTTTGACACGTATGTTCTAATCTATGCCATACCTGCCATAAATATCATGATACTGATACAATACCATAAAACAGTACCATAAATACGATCCTGGTATATTTATCTATAATAGTAATAAATAAAATATCTGTATGGTTCACGTTTTACCAACTTTTTCAACACTTAACAAATGGCAGTATTATTAGTATTAGCCTACAAGATATTAATGAAACTACATGGAGCCATCATAGCATTGATTATCACTATGAGACTGTTAGTCTGTATCTGACCAGATGATACAGAGTTCATCAGGATGAACAGCTGGAGAGTTACAGTAACAGAACTTTACAGACTGAACTTAAACATTTCACTTCTGGCATCTTTTTTAATTTGTATTTTTAAAGCCGAAAATTCCGCCACTTAACGGCACTCGCTGCCTAGTGTGCGCAGACAGCTCGACACGGACGGCAGCGTGCGCTCTCGATCTTTTAATGAAGTATCGATTCTAAAATATGCTAAATCACATCGCTCTTAACGTCGGGTACTTTGTTGGGATCGCTACACCGTGCAGCGTGACAGCAGCAGATAGCGGGCTAACATTCAAGCTAACCTAAACCACCAAGCGCTGAAGACATCTTGGCGCTGATTGGCGAGGGCGACCGTGCCCATCAAAGATGTTCTATTGCAAGCACCACTCCACATTTTCTCCGTGTCCCACTCCAATCTCATAAGCGCGACAATTGACCCCCTTCCCCAAAACAAAAACTCTTCGGATCTACACGATTCACGTCAGTCACCTATTTTGGTTTCAAAACGGCGAATTTCGCTGAAAGGTGAGGGATTCTCATGCCTGAAATAGAGACAACAGTGTTTACAATACTCCCTTACCTGACGGTAGCTCTATTTGGGTCACATCCATCATAGGTAGTCCAGTCTAAAGGCGTCTCCGTGTCCACTGCCACAGCAGGAGCCTGATTGTGTGTCACCTGGAATTCAGATTGAAAAAAAGACTGCATTTAGAAATTATAGTAATGATGTATGTTGAGATACTCACAAGTTACCAAAGTGACTTTATTTGAAAAGTCTATTAAACGTTTATTAAATGGCAAATAACTTAAAGCAGTGTGTTGAGTTTGCCAGGATCTCCAGCAATCTACTGCAGTGTGTTGTGCAGCCTGACAGCAGCAGGAAGGAAGGACTTGTGGTACCTCTCCCTCAGACACCGAGGGTGAATCAGCCGGTGGCTGAAGGAGCTGTGCAGAGCTGCGAGAGTCAAGCATGGGGTGGGAGGTGTGGTTCATCAGGGACGAGAGCTTTGCCATCAAGCAAGCCGCTCCCCCGTCATGTTTCTAAAGACACGCTAACTCCTGTTTGTAGTTATTCAATGTGTGTCCTTAACAAAACAACAGGTAACAGTCATGTTTAATCTGGACCAGTGAGTGCTGCACAGGGTAGAGTATAGTTACGAGGATATATGTTGATCCGTAGTCTCGAATATATAACATAAGAGATGTGAGAGCACACAGTGTTGTTGTGGTATCACAATTTAATCGGAGTCGATCAGTTTCCCAGCTGACAGCGGTGGGCGAGCTGGGTGTAAACAACAGGCTACAGGCTTCATTACACACTGTATGAAGAGTAAACTGGTCTCACATCGACTGGACGTCAGATAACGACGTATAACATAAATATCAGACTGACAACAAGAGCATTTTGTCAAGTATTTATTATAGTGAGTAGTATATTGAACAGGCATCAGCAGAGTCACCTACTTTGTCCTCGCTCCGTGTCCTCGGCGTCTCAACTACAGCCTCCTGAACAGGTATCACATTTTACAGCAAAGTCCTCCGTGTTTAGTCTTTAAAACATTAGCGTTACATCAAAATAACGTGACAAAGAGGCTAAGCGATGGAAATGTGCATTTCCTAGTTAGTCGAGACGGGTCCTGAGAGGCAACTCGAGGCCACTCTCTGGCACATCTGCCTCATGCACGGCAAAACCAGTTAATTCAAAAACCAGTTAATCCCGCACACCAGCCAGGCTCCCGGCAGTGACAATTTATCCTCTCTTTCGACTTCCGGGTCACGACATGGGAGGGAGGGAGGATGGCGGCGGGATCTCAAGCATGCGCAAAGACGCAAAGTCCAGTTTCTCATCCAATTCACCGTTACATGCCGCGATAGTCGAATTATCAGCCGGATCGGATCGAGTTACCCAGGGGTGTTAATCGGATCGTAGTCGGACCGTACATAGTCGCACAAAGGTGTCTACATGAAACGGATAATTCGATTTCAGTCCGACGAAGCCAGTTATTCGAATGCATGTAAACGCACTGACTGACTCCTTGAGTGTCAGATTTACAAATATATAAACCCAAAAGGGTATCTTATTCAATTGGCTACTGGTTATTTCATGTCTCATCAGCATTCTTCACACAACACACACACGCACGGTAGGCCTACATATTACAGATACGTAAAGGTAAACAAAAGTTTGAAGCAAACCTTTTAGCTCCGGCGTTGGTCTACCTGTGTTAATCACGTCCACTTTTGACTGAAGGTCCAGTTTTGATACATGTTTAAGCTTTGATATATAATCCTCTTCCATGTTGGCGGTTTGGCGTAGCAAAATACAAACACAAACAGACTTGACTCGCCTGGCGCCTCTGCGTAGAAGAAGCAGCAACAAGTACCCGTTGGCTCACTAGCGCCCCCTGCAGGGCGGCAGAGTATTATCACCTCACCCTGCGCCTTTCCACTGCGGTTTAGTTTCCCATCAGCAAAACTAAATATGTCACTTACAAACATTAAACTGTAATGGTTAAAGACCTTAGCCAGACTGTGGATTATCAAGGCAAATAAACATATCTGCAAACATTATATTGGCGACATGCAGAGATACGGCAACCCGCACCAGCCACTTGCAACCCAGCTTGTGATGGATTGCGCAATCAGAGGTGAGGCTCGACTCCTTGCCTCAACTCTCGTTTCATCCTGTGTTTGAACAGGAAATAGGCAAATTCAGCGATTTTGACTATAAAATGTTCGAAATTAGTCATACGTAAAGATCGGTGGACAAATACTAATATCAATTTGATGTTATCATTATTTATTTATTTTAAACTGTTTTTTAAACTTGTTTTACTCATGATGACAGGTGAGGCTCCTCTTATGAACATTTTATTTGCAATTACTTAATTAAAGATGTATTTACTGTTCACTATAATTATTCACATATTAATAACACATGTAGACATTAGTCTATGAAATATATTTATTAACCACAACAGGGACAGTAAATATTCAACACAGAGCCTAGAGTACAAGGTCACACAAACATGACACAAATGTCTAAAACCAATATAGTAATCAATATAATAAAAATGCAAAAAGATATATAAATCTACATATATATTTCACAATATGTCAAATGTATTTGATATATTGTGAAATATGATGTGTTGTTGCTGTTTGGTCTGTCCAGGAGTTACTGGAGCATTATAGTCCTGGTCCACAAGCTTGAGCATGTCCTTCTGGTGTTTATTGAGCAGGTTGTCAATAACTGCCTTCATGGGGGCCGGCCACCGCTTGTGGTCCATCACAAGCACTCATCCTCTTGTCTTCACAGGTCCAGTGCGAGCAGCAGATGGTGAGGTCAGCAGGGTCAGAGACGGTCTACGGTTTCTATGAAAACAGAAGACACAGTAAAATAAGTTATTCTGACCTACAGAAAGGAAAATCCTGATTTAACACACTTGCCTGGGTCAAAACACGCTTTCCAGCTTCAGATTTCAACTTTCAGATACCTACTAACGGCTAACTGGTATGTTTATGCAACCGTCTATTCATTTACACATTAAATATTGTCACATCTCGTGAGAGAAGAAAACTGCAACATATCCACAACCCTCCTAATAATACATTGGATTGAAATTCAGTTTCACTAATGCTGAAGTCTCATCCACTACTTTGTCTGTTTCTCAGGTACCTGGATCTGTCTGAGACCCGGGAGTCGTGCTGGGATTGACGTCTGGTTAGACTGCAGAATCCACAGGAGGACATGGAGGAAACTAAAGGAACTTGGGTGGTGCCATTGAGGATGACTGGGCAGAGTCTTGTTCCTGTGCTGGTCCCAGTCCAGAGGAACTTGGAGGCAACCAGGCTCAACGTACTGCAGGCCAAACTTCTCTCCGGTGTCTCTACTAGAGAAATTAAAAGCTGGACCGGGACGTGTCCCAACACCTGTTGACTTGGGCCATTAATGCAGGATCAGCTTGGAGGTGAACACCGTGCTGCTTCAAGTCCACCGTGCCATCCCAGACATCCCCTGATGGGTGTTCTAGTGACCCACTGCGCCTGCTGGAAGTATAACCTCCTGGAATGTGCCTCTGATGGGGATCATATTTTTACAATACACAGACTATTGTTTGTAAAGGCAGAAAGTATCTTTACTTAACCCGCTCTTGAAGGTAAATACAATGAAACTAAATTATAAACTGTTACCAATTTAAGTTAATTCAGTTAAATTAAGTTATGTAGTGGTATGTGCAATTTTAAATTTCCTTAGTTTATTCAGTCAAGAAAATGTAGCTCGGGAGGAATCTGGACAGTCACTTGGTTGAACAGAGGGGAATATAAAAGAAAATAGGAACAGAGAAATCTCTCTTCGACTCTTGTAGGATTTCGGAAGTGTAGTCGTTCATGGACACATTACAAGGGAGTTACGATTTGCAAGATTGAGTTGTCCCAACAATTTAACTAGGGCTCTTAGTTTGAAAAGTGTAAACACTAGACTCATTTAAACAGACACCACAGTCCAGCTCAAAATGTTTATTGAGATTAGGAACATAAGAAACAGTCAGTCACATAAGATATAAAGGTGATGAGGGCAAAGTCATGACCTATAAATGCTTAAATGACATTCAAAACAAAAACACCACCACAACTCGTTTCCACTCCAGACTCGACCCTGTGACTTTGCACATTTAGCTCTTGCTCATGGTGTGCTTGTCGAACAGGTACTCCGCCATCTTGTCCTTGCTGGCGTCCATGCGGGCTAGGTTGGTGATGTAGTCGCCGAGCTTCTTAATGGCCTCCACCTGCTCATTTAGGTAGTGGGTCTCCAGTAAGTCACACATCTGAGAAATGAGGGGAGAGAATTACTACACGCAAAGACATCTCATACATGGTGGTTCAGCCTGGACCCTCTCAGGCAGCCTCTCAGCGCCAACGCAGACTTACATGTGGGTCTCCATTTTGAGAAGCCAGTTTGTGGAGGTCCAGCAGGGACTGGTTGACATTCTTCTCCAGCTGCAGGGCGCACTGCAGGGCCTCCAGCCCGCTTCCCCACTCATCACGGTCTGGTTTCTACAGAGGGGAACAAAGTAAATTATAGCAGACTGAACGGTCACCACATTAAACACAACATTAAGCACAGCGTGCGGCAGTCTCCAGTCTGTACCAACCTTGATGTCCTGGAGGACGATGCGTCCTCCGCGGCTGTTCTGGAAGGCCAGCAGCTTCTCGGCGTGCCCCCTCTCCTCGTCGCTGTTCTCCTTGAAGAAATGTGCGAAGCCTTCGAGGGCCACATCGTCACGGGAGAAGTAAAAGGCCTGTAAGGAGGGTGGAGGTTAGCAGATGTCACACATAAGGTTGTGACAAACAGTTATGCAGTCACAGGAGTAGGGATGGGAATCGAGAACCGGTTCTGTTTTAGAACCGGTTCTCAGTGAACCGATTGTTTGGGATCGTCAGCCAAATTCTTTAACGGTTCTGCCAACGGTTCTCTGTGGCGCGTTTGCGCAAACTTTTTTCGTTTCTTCTCAGACTGCAGCAAACATGGCAACGAGGCAGAAGCGTTCTAAAGTTTGGCTCTATTTCACACGGGAAAAAAAGGAGCACTGTAATTTCTAGGAACATATTTCAATTACACAGAATACATTTTATTTAAGTTATATTTTAAGTTCAAGAGGAATATGTATAAATGCTTTTGTTTATGTAAAAAACTGTAAATGTGTGTCATAATGTCTAGTCAGTTAGAACAAGCATGGAGTTTGGAGAGGAGGGCCAAATACATTTAAAAAGGGAATAAGCATGAAGGAGCATATTGGACTTGATATGGTGGGTGGGGGATAAGACTACATATCTGGCAACCATCATATAAACAAGTGAGAAAAGACAGCATGCACTGAGGCAACACAGAGTTAGTTATAAAACAATAAGAGACCAGTTCACATTTCCTTTAACACATCGGTCAGCCAATGTTGGTCGTTTTTGGAAACAATAAATGCAGATTGTTAGACATCGATACGTACTACTAGATTAAAGTACAAGCAGGTGTCGTCTCTCACCATGGACGTGTAGGTGTAGGAGGCAAACATCTCCATGTTGATCATCCGGTTGACGGCGGCCTCGGAGTCGCGGTGGTAGTTCTGACGGACCTGAGACTCCATTTTACTGGCTTTAGTTTCTCGCTCGTGTCCGTGCTCGCTGAAGCAGTACGAGGGAAGAAGTTCCGTTCAAACACTGTTGAAGCAAGAACCACTTGTGAATAATGAAAGATGCTCCCCTCACTCCTATTTATACCTGTGCGCTGAGCACGTGACACGCGGGACGTCACAGCACGTTTCCGCCAATCACTGAGCTCAGATAGCTCGACAAAGGATGCGTTCGTGAACGCCCCGCCCCCTTCCTCATTCGTGTATCCCCAGTTTTCATATTCCATTAATTGGACACACCTGCAATTAAGAAGCACTTTAACGATCTCAAAAGACAATAGAATGCATTATCGTTTGAATTGAAAATCAAATAAAGAATTGGTTGAGTGTACAAATAGTTTTACACAAATCACTGCCATGTATGTGTGTTAGCCCAAGTATAATTGCTCATTGCTCGTTTTAATATATAATATATAACACTTCATTTATTAATTGAGTATATTTTTTCTGATAACCTTAATCTGCTAAGGAACTAACTAATTATTTCAAATCAATGTGGAGCAGTTAACATACGTGGCTATAAGCTACATGCATCAGTAAAGCTTCATAAATAACGTTATTAAGCCGAAACGAGCACTTTTATTACGTGATTAAAAGGAAACACCGGGACGCTCCGTTCATAGTTTGCTGTTCTTTCACTGCCTGTATGTAACATAATATCCACAGTATTTATACGACGATGTTGACTGACGTACACTAGAGGGCGCTATATCATGTATTTGAATAGACAGTCAAGTTAACGTGTAGCTACTTCCGGCCACAAAAAAAAAGATAAAGTTACACATGGATAAACAAACTGAAGAAAAACAACGAACTGTACAGCTGTCAAGTGAACAAGAGAAAAGACAATTTAAGTAGTTCATTGTAATTCGTCCATCCAACGAAGAGCTCCGTAAAAGACGTCATTTCCGGCTGCGACTGCTTGCTGTCGGCCTTGTTTTGGAAGTGAACCGGATATTTAGGAATCGTTGCTGACAGTTGAGAGACTACTGTCGTGCTTTGCTTTGTTTAACAGACATTTACATATCTGGAGATTAATATTTATGCCTCACGTCATAGTAAGAGGCAAACACCGTTATCCACTCTATTTGTAATCAATATAGTTATCCCTTATTTTATAGAAGCCGAAACAATGTTTCTTTGAATCACAAGATCACAACATGAAACTGTCTAGCTATTAAACAAATAAAATAAGTGTAGGAGTACATACAAATTATGTATACGGTATAATTAAATGTATATTCAAAAACATGTTGCCTGTGATTAAAAATACATTACAACACAATTGCAAGATAAATGTCTATTCTTTGATTTGTGTTCTTCTTCTTCTTCTTTTTAATTTTTAGGTGGATGGCATCCAGTGAACGGTGCATTTCCGCCACCTACTGTAGTGGAGTGTGGACCAGAGTACCCTATCCCCTTACAAAACCAAACAAACAAAACCAAACCCAACAAAATACCCACAAAACAAAATCAATAAAACAAACAAAACAAAAGGGAGACTCAAAAAAGTCAGTGCTTTAAATTCTATTGCTTAATTCTGTTTCTTTCAAATATTGTAATACCTGTCCTGCCCCCAATTTTAACGCATCTGTCAGATTTAGTTCCTCCACTCCCAGCTTCCTCTTCAACATGTGTCGCTCAAGTGTGTATTTCTGACAATGACAAATTATATGTTCTACAGATTCTGGTACTTGACAGTGCTCACATCGTCCTGTTGGGTGTTTATTTACGAGATGCATTGTTTTGTTCAGCCTTGTGTGCCCAATCCTCAGTCTGGTTACTATGTTTTCTTCTGTGGTGCTTCTTCTAGCTGGCCTCCCTTTGCCAACTTCCCTCTGCACAGCATACAGACGTCTTCCTGTTTCCCCTACATCCCAACTATGCTGCCATTCCTGAATAATATTTCTTTTGATAATTGTTTTAACTTCTGCTTTGCTGTGTAAAATGTCCATCTTGTGCTGCCTTTCTAACGCTTGTTTTGCTAGTGTATCTGCTCTTTCGTTTCCTTGTACCCCCCTGTGTGCTGGTACCCACATAAATGCTACGACAATACCCATATTCTTTAGACGGAACAGTGTTTCATATATTTCATTGATTAAATCCTGCCTGCTATGTGAAGTGAATGATTGTAATGAGAATAGTGTTGAACTAGTCTGAACAGACAATGACTTTTTCGACCCGAACCTCCTCTACCCACTGCAGTGCTGTTAAAATGGCCAACGTCTCCACTGTATACAGACAGATGCTCTGAGGTTCTCTTTTTAACTTCATATCTTAAGGACGGTATGGTGACTGCAAACCCAGTTCTCCCTGTATCAGGGTCTTTTGATCCATCTGTAAATGCTGGAATAAATGATAAGTATGTCGTCTCCAGCCTATCCTCCACCATTCCTGCCACGTTATTATTGTCTTTAAATGCTTGGGCTTTGTCTAAAAAATAAAGATCAACTGACACTGAGGGAAATAGCCATGGTGGTGTAATTGATAGCGGTATTGCAGGGGTGAATGTTATCTGATCCAGTGACATATCTTTGGCTAATTTTTCACTGCTCCATGCGAAACACTCGTGTTTTGGCCCTGTCTCTTTCCCAACATGGCAGAAGCACTTTTTTTTGTTGGATGATTTTCTCTAGAATGCCCTTGCAGGTTGGCCCAGTAATTTATAGTTAGGAGCTTGCGTCTCAGATGCAGTGGCATTTCACCCATCTCCACCTGCAGAGCAGCCACAGGGCTTGTCTTAAAGGCACCACAACACAGTCTCAGAGCTTGGGATTGCAACACTTCCAGCTTCTTGAGTGAAGTTTTTGCAGCTGATCCAAATACGACACAGCCGTAGTCAAGGACTGATCTCATCAGAGCGATATAAAGATTTTTAATCGCAGCCCTGCTGGCACCCCATTCTGACCCTGTTAGACACCTCATTACATTTAGAATCGTTTTACATTTCTTTACTATCCTCTGAATATGCGCATTCCATGTTAATTTATTATCGAGCCACACACCAAGGAACCTAAAAACTCTCACTTGTTCAATCTTTTGTCCGTACATCTTTATCTGAGCATCAACTCCTCTTTTCCTCGTAAACATGATTGTTTTAGTTTTCCCCACAGAAAATTTGAATCCCCATGAATAAGACCATCTTTCTACCACTTTCACAGCCTCTTGTACTTTACCTTTGATGTGATTTATGTTCTTCCCCCTCTTCCACAGTGCACCATCATCAGCAAATAGAGATCGGCCAATATCACCCTGGACTTGAAGGAAAACAACATTTATCATGATGGAGAACAGTATCGGACTAATGACACTACCCTGTGGTGTACCATTCTCTACCAGGTATCGTCTAGATAGTGCTGCCCCAATTCTGACGAATAAACCTGTTCATTAAAAAATCTTTAATCCAATTATATGTTCTCCCCCCTATTCCTATCATATTTAATTTTATCAATAACCCTTCCCTCCAAACCATATCATAAGCCTTTTCCACATCAAAGAACACAGCCATCAGACTCCTTATTCACCTGGGCCTTCCTGATTTCTGTTTCTAAACAAATAATTGGGTCCATAGTACCTTTACCTTTCCGAAATCCAGTTTGATGAGGTGATATCATTCCCCTGGACTCCATATAAAATCCTAATCTATCTGTAATCATTCTTTCCATTATTTTACCGACATGGGATGTTAATGCTATGGGTCTGTAATTCATTGGGTTTGATGAGTCTTTACCTGGTTTCCTGATTGGGATAATCACAGCTTCTTTCCAAGACCTAGGTAGTGTCCCCACTTGCCAAACCTTATTATAAAAAAATAACAATTTCATCATTGCTATACTACCTAAATGCTTAAGCATTATATAACAAATGTCATCCTTTCCTGGTGATGTAAGCCCTTCTCTTTCTATTGCTCTTTTCAGTTCTTCTAAGGTAAATGGGGCATCACTAGGACTATCATCTCTCTTTCCAAGAATATCGGGGTGAGCTGATTGCGTCCTTTCCCGTCCTCTCTTACCTTCTACCGTCAGGTTGTCAGAGCTGTGGATTTCTGTTCGTGCTTTTGCAAACAAAAACTCTTCGGATCTCCACGATTCACGTGGATGACCTATTTTGAGTTCAAAACGGTGAATTTCACCGAAAGGTGACAAGTTTGCAGGTATGATAAGTGCTGAAACAATCAGCAACATGACCTGGTTTCAGCTTCTCAAATGTCACGATGGATAAAAATGTCATATATATTTACATTATTATATCATATTTATATACAGCAATAATTGTATTTATTCTAGTAAAATATCGATATTTATTCCAAAACAATAATTATATACATTCTCATGTACTGGACATATATATTTTTCAATGCAATAATGCTGCTTATATTCGTCCAATAATTCTTATTGTATCATTTAATGAGTATTACTAATCCTATATATGTGTGTGGTCTCTTCTTCCTCTCTGTGACCCATCTGTCTCTCTCCGCCTCACAGAAAGCGGACTGTGTGAAGTCCCCCCAGGCCATCTCCTTCCCCATGCCCTGGTCCTTGTACAGGGAGAACACCCTGGAGGGGCAGTAGACGTACTTCCCCAACACCGCGGGGAAGCAGCTGTGAACATGAGGGCTGCCGGGGCCTCGCTTCAGGGGCACAGGCGACCTGTCGGCAGCGGCTCCGCCGACTTCCTCTTCTTCCTCTCTTCTGCCACCTTCTTCCACTCGGCCCCCCTCTGCTCGGCGGCCTCCAGCTCGCGCTCAAAGAAAGGAGACGCTGCAAAGTCCTCAAAGGACATGCGGGGGTCTCTCAGGCCTTCGCATTCATACGTCTTAAAGACCTTGGTGGAGCAGGAGAAACATGTTACCGTCTTTGTCCGGTAAAAAAAGTGAACCGAGGAACCGTCGGCAAGGTAGCGGGACTTTGGCTGACCGCAGGCCAGACAGTTCCTCGTCAGCTTCTGCTGCGGATGTTGCTGCTGCTGCTTGTCCAGGATCTCAGCCACCATCTTCTCCACTGCATCCCGGCTCAGTGACTCCTCCTTGAGAGGAGCCACAGCTGGAGGGTTGACGGTTGCAGGAGGCATGGTGATGACCGGCACACTGACCGTTTGGCTGCCGGTGGTCAAGCTCTGCCACAGCTGCTGTGTCTCCAACACCTTCTCTGGGCTGGTGTTCAGAGAGGAGCTGGTGGGTTTTCTTTTGGCCAGATGCTTGACATATCTGGAGATATGTTGGCATGTGGTCGGATGTAACAAACTGTGAGGGTCAGTGCACCCCCTCTGGACCATGGCGGCGTAGTCGTCATCCACCTGCTGCAGCATGCGTGGAGCTCCGTGGTGTTTAATCAGAAGCCGTCAATGGCACCTTCTGTCCACCGGCCGTGGTCCAGCACCTGGACGATGCCTCCTGTTTTCATCGGTCCGGTGCGAGCGGCTATATGGAGAGGAGGATACGGGCAGCGGTGCTGTCGATAAATACAGCGTATAAAGCACATGTTGATTACAGTGTTTCTTGGGAGAATACAATTATATGGTGATGTGTTTTATATATTTTCAAGATTATTGGAAATAAACAATATATTAAGACGATTGTCTTGTTATTCTGTCTTTTATTTACACGGCTGGTTCTCAGTGCAAAGTCCATATGAGGGTGGTCGGGGTTTAATTCACCTGGAGCAGACGACGGCCTCAAGGGCGGCTGGAACTTTACGTCAGACCCCTCGTGGACGGACAGGATGGGCACAAGACTGGATGGAGCTTCCCTCACAGTGGCACTGGTCTCCTGAAATGAAGCGTCACACGGAGAGGACAATAAGTATTCACAATCTGATCATCATTATTGATAATTGACGGGTCATTTATCTGGATTACCTGACGGTCTGTGGCCTCTACAGCTGCAGGATGCTCCGTCTCCTTGGCGACCGCAGCGGCCATGCTTGGCTGTGTCTTGTGCTTGTCCCAGTTGACAGGAACAGGACGACAGCCGGGCTCCACATAGTCCAGACCGAATCTCTCTCCTGTGTCTCCGTTGGTGACCTGCAGCGCTGGATATTTTGCCTTTGCCGTCACCTTTGCAGACAAATTGTTCAGCTCTGCTATCAACACGGGGTCGAACACGGCTGGCAGCTCCACACCGGGCAGCTTCAGGTCAACCAGTCTCCGGAAGTTCCAGCGCACCACCCCTGTCATGGCCTGCGCCTGGAATAGTTCACAGGAAACCCGGAGGGTAACATGGGTTTCATGTGTAAACGAACCAGCTATTAACAATGCCATGATTCAGAAACCCGTTGGCCTAATTTAATTGAGAAAACTACGTTGAGGACCTAATCCTGAAAACATCAGCCCTCTCCTCAGAGAGAAAGCGCTCAAAATAACCTAACTAGCTCAAACTAACCCTAACCCAAAAAAGAACCAGAAAACACTTTCAGTGCAGTTTGTAGATTCCTAAAAATGTATGTTTCTTACTCCTCTGCACTAAACCAGTTGCTAAGGCACACCAGATTATTAACATTTTCAGATGATAAAGAAGCTCTCTTCTTCTGGACAATATGACCAGCAAGAGAAAACAACCTTTCGCAGGGGACGGAGGTTGCCGGTGTGGCCAGGTACTTCTGTGCACAGGGGGCCAGCTGCATGTTTGGACCACCACTCTAATGGACAGGAATCTGAACTGATGGCGGGCCCTGCTCTGTATCGATGCACACTGTTCTCAATTGAGTCTTCTTCTTGTTCAGAATCAGACTCGGATGAAGCAGCCAATAGGGTTAACTTTTTCTTTTGTGGTGAGTTTTTTTCTTCCCTAGGTTCCTCTGCAATAACCCTCTGT
This sequence comes from Pseudoliparis swirei, assembly GCF_029220125.1. Taxonomy (NCBI): domain Eukaryota; kingdom Metazoa; phylum Chordata; class Actinopteri; order Perciformes; family Liparidae; genus Pseudoliparis; species Pseudoliparis swirei. Next base: position 9,226,674 of record NC_079411.1, read on the forward strand.
TCCTTGACTACGCTGGTGACTGAGGCCCACACCTCACTCCTCTCAGCTCTGGGTATACACTTGAGGTCCTTGAATCTAGGGTCCAATGCAGTAGCAATCTTCAGATATGCAGTGTTGGCATTTCCCTTGCGTGTCTCCATGTCGTTTCTGAATGTAGACTTGAACTTGGTCACGTAGGCAGGGTCATCATCTGAGCTCTCCATCACCCGGGACAGATGGCAAAAAGCAGGCAGAGCCACAGAGCATGAGACATACTTTTCTCCTCCCAAAAGTTCAGTCAAATACCTGCAACAGAAAATCAACTCCACTTCAGTCAAAAATAAATTGCATTCACTTACAGTATACACAAAAAAATATCCTCTACATATTCCTGCTGCATTTACACTATTTCCCTCTTACTTGCACTCAGACAGGATAGTAAGAACTATGATGTAAAACATACCTGCAGGGCTCCAGTAGCGTTTCCAACCTCTGCAGTTTGTCCATTTCAGCTGTAGTTGGCATGACAATTTTGGTGTTTGTGGTGAGGACGTCCCTCAGTGGCTGTTCGTTTCTGCGGATGCTTTTTATCATGTCCAGAGTAGAATTCCATCTGGTTTGAACGTCTTGCATAAGCGACTCCTTCTTCTGTCCATGTTCAACTTGTTTTTGTTCTAATTCTGCTGCACTTGCTGGACTGTGTTTAAAGTGCCCCACAACCTTTCTGCACTTGGCCAGGACATTGTCAAACGCACAGTTATGCAGAGACACTGTGACAGAACGCTGGAGACTGAGCGCGAAGCAGGGGACATGATCAAAAGGCAGTCGTCTCGCAGCAGCGATCATATTTCGTGCACGATCTGTGCTCAGTGTGGTGACTTTATCTAACACATTCCACTGCTGTGCAACTTCAGTAAAGTGTCCCGCGCACGTTTCAGCATCATGTCTCTCCTCTGTTTTCATCACAGTCAGGGCATGTGAATGCAGCGCCCACTTCTCATCAATATAATGCACAGTAACTCCGAGGTCATTGTGGTTACCGAGTGATGTCCAGTAGTCCCCAGTGAGAGCAACAGGGTGCACGTTGTAAAGCTGTCGCTTTTGCAGTCCTCTCCTTTTCATATAACTCGTGTATTCTCCGTGTGACGGTGTGTCTTGAGGGCGTCTCATACCTGCCGTCATTTGTTGAGATTCTCAAAATGTTTCTCAGACCGACGTCTTCCACAATACGAATCGGCCTGCAGTCTGTAGCTCTCCACTTCGCTATGGCATTGGTTCGCTTCTCTTGCCTTGGTTTATCGATACTCCTCCCTGCAGCTTGCGTCGTCTGCCGAAGCCTCGCTCCACTGTGTGTTTGGTTGTGTGGTTTGCTGGCATCAACGGTGTGTCTCGCATTTAAATGATATTTAAGGCTGGAAGTACTCCGGTGATAAGACAATTCATCTTGGCAGTGGTTACATATCACTTTGTTTCTGTCGACTCCGCCGTCTTTAAGAACTTTGAATGGAAAATGGCCATTTAAAATCTCCGTTCTCTTCTCCATGTTTGTTAAACCGCGAATGACTTTCTTTTCCGGCTCCGCAGCAATCAGTAGCAGACTTTTCAAAATAAAAGCCTGTGAGCAACAAACTTTTACAATAAAATAAATACTAAAACCTGCGTTAACGCGCGATAAAATAATTGTCGGCGTTAATTAATTGATGCGTTAACGCAAGATTAACGCGTTAACGTGCCCAGCCCTAGTTCCAACTAATTGTATCTTTTCATTCAGAAAAAAACAAGACAACTAAACTATATAACGTCCACGTCAAAAACAAAATGATGTTTTGAACTGAAACTAGTTCTTCATACCTGTCCACCTGCTGGAAGCCGGCCTTCTCCACTCCAGCTGCAGTGTCGCGTTGACTCAGACCCTCATACATGGCATGAAGGGACCGGTCCACTCTGACTGCAGCATCAGCTCAGGATCATCCAGTTCTCGTTCATCACGACGTATGATGACATGGTGCCGGATGAGAGCACCACCTTCCTCGCCACTTTGCGGGTGTGGTCGGACCTCAGCGCCTGTCTGAAGCTCCCCTGCAGCAGCAGAGTGAGGTGGGATGAAACGGAGACTCCACACCAGCCGTCAGCATCGGAGTAGCCGCCAAATGCCTCTGGAGCGTCGGCCTGTCTGAGGAGCCCAGTGATGGTTCTCTGGCCGGAGAGCCCTGCCTCAGCATCCCTGACGTTCTGCACGCTCAGCAGGTAGGCCAGGTGAGCTCTCTCGTACTTGAGATGGAGCGTCTCCGTCAGCTGCTTGGCCATGTCCTCCGGTGACCTACCGATGCGCCTCATCTCATCCATCACTGACTTGCAGACGGCCTTTTTGTGCGTCAGAAAGTCGGAACAATGTCACGGAAGCGCTGCGGTAGCATCTCCAGCCACTGGGGCTCGTCAGTGTGTCAGTACTTCTTACAGCCCGTGAGTCGTGAGGCTAAAATGTAGTACTGGCTGCTGGTGCCGATGATGACTCTGGGCCTCCCAACTCCAGACGAAGCGACATGAGGGTTAGGACAACCGTGAAAACAGGGCAACACGTGATTGTTCCTCACCCTCTCCATGAGCGCGTGCTCCGGCTTCCAGATGAAAAAAGGGTGAAGCTGGAAGTACTTTGGGGACGGCAGGTCAGAGATCGAGTCAATGAGCTCCGCTTGAGGTGGATGACGCCACAGAGACGGCCTGGTCATCAGGTGGCGTACTGGACGTGACCCTGGCCACAGCCCCAACCCCTCTAGCTCCGCCTTCATCCACAGCCTCTGCTGCTGAGAGCCACTGAGCCACATCCTGATCATGACCAGGGACAGAGGCTGCAAGCTGGGGTGAAGCGTCGACAGACGGGAGGAGCTGCACATGGAAGAGATGTAAAACCCAAAACAACATGACAGTACATGTACAATCGGAGGACAGGGAAGAGAGCTCCGTGATTACAACAATGTCACAGAAATGCACACCTTGATCCAGGACCGTGTTTCTCCGTGTGTCCACAGGGGCCTTATTCTGAGATGGTGAATCTAGAGAGGAGTGAGAGCAAATGAGGAAAGGCAAGTGAGACATTAAAAAAATCAACATTTAAATATCCTTTCTCATTGCAATGAAGAAAAGTAGAACATGTACCCCCAGGAAGGAATGGTGCTGCTGGTATCCCCGGCTCTGCAGAAGAAGTGTGGGACGCTGGCTTTGCATGTGCTTTGGAACAAAGTTTGAACAACAGATGTGAAAAACTAATTGTTAACAGCAGATGTTATCAATACATGATTAATATACACTCTGCGAGGCTAGGAGCACTACACACTTGGCCTCAACACGTTGGGTTCCTGATCTTCCCTCACAATGTCATTTTGTGTCATTTTCTAGAAGCCATCTGAATAATTTCCCCTTGTATTTACCAAACTGCAGGACGTACTCCCCCATCGCCTCCTGTCGGTCGGACACATCTCCTCCCCGCTGAAGGAGCGTGGTGTGAGCATTGGTGCTCACGCGATGCTGGAGCTGAGCAGGAGACTTGTCCTGAAGCGAGGGGTCTGTTTTAATCCTCATGGCCTCATCGGAGGCCCGATGGGAACGACACCGCCTTCCTGCCTGGGAAGAAGTTGGTGGTCTTCTTCATCATCTCCTGTGCACAGCAAAACACAACGCAGCGCATAGACAGAGTCCCTCACGTTAACCAGAGCTACCAACTCTCACGGTTTCGCCGTGTGACACACGCTTTTGCATGTTTTCACACGCTCTCACGCCACACAACCAATATCTCACGGCAAAAGAAATTCTGATTTTGGCCCGAGGCGCGTTGGTTTCTTTTCAAACTCTGCGACGATAGATGGCGTTAAGGAGCGCATCTATAAACCTATTCGCTGCAAAGACATCCTATTTACCCCAAAGAGTCCCGAAGTTAGCAACAGAAGAATATTTTCAAACAGACACAACGAGCAGAGACTACGGTGTGTGAATGCAGGGCTCTCAAGTGTCACGCATTGAGCGTGACAGTCATGCATTTCGTTCTTACGTCACGTACTCCCGCCACACATCGTATTTCTCACGCTGAAAAAACTCTCGGCTATTTAATGTTTTAATGTGCCGCAGCACGCAAACATGAGCTGGCCGCGCTGCCCTCACCGTGGAGGAATCAAGCGCTCCCCTGGAGTTCTGCTGTGAGGTGCCACTTATCAGCCAATCCAAAAAAAGAAATGGGCTACACAATAGCCAATCAGAAAAAAACCTATCTGGGTAAGATTTAATCCAGCAACCAATGAAAATAAAGCATCCTGGATAAATATGTCACTCTTGCCTGTCTTCAAAACTTAAGAGCCCTGTTAATGATTCAATTAAGTTCTCACTCTCTTAAACTTTAAATCTTGAAATAATTCGTTGTGTTTGTGCGTGTGATTTTGTGTGGTGATGTAAACTCAGCTGTCATAACAAGCAGCAGGAGAGCACCTTGTTAACCTCTTGGTATACTGCATGCCCAAAACATAGCATTGTTTGTTAAGGCTGCCCACATAGCATTTATCACTTTATTTACAGGCCTAGGAAAAGGACCCTCTCAAAAAATTTCCAAACAGCACTTTGAACAAGTAAGATGTATTATAAAGAATTTAACATAAAGACAGGACATTTGTGCAATAGAATTAGGCATGTTTTTGTAAATGAGAGTAGAGTTATTAAAAAACATTTTAATTCTTTAAAGGGTACCTGTTGAGATCGCGAATATGTCGCCAGATCAAAAGATAATGTGTTTCTAAAGGTTATTCATGCACTGACGGTCCAGTATTCAATAACAATACGTAGTTTAGGCTGTTCAAAGTCCCTCAACTCCGACAAGCTTCATTGCACTGGTGCTTGAATATGGCGCCGGTGGTGTGACGTCACATCGTTGATAGATCGACAGCCAACCACAGCGGATGTGTTCAGAAACCAATGTAAACAACGTCGAGCGCTCGCAAACAAATGCTGAGAACTTGATAATAATAAAGAAAACGGGCGAAATATGGACGATGAAAGATTGTCAGATTCAGCAACTGGATACTTGTATGAACCATTAAAAGCAGACTATCCCCATTTAGTTAATTGTGACAGCGATAGCGATGATTCTGATGAAGTTGATGCCGAAGGACCGCCGGTACAGATGCTTCACCGTGCGGACCGTGCACGCAAGTCGGCGGACGTTTGGTGCAGTTGTGGGAAATGCAGGGCTCTCAAGTTTCACGCATTGAGCGTGAGACTCACGCATTTCGGTCTTATCTCACGCACTCCCGCCACACATCGAATTCCTCACGCTGAAAAAACCTCTCGGCTATTTAATGCTTGAATGCAGGGGTGCTCAATACGCCGATCGACAAAAAACAGACATAGAGTGCATTTGTTGTAAAGAACACGAACTTATGTCCGATGATATAGTGACATTAGACCTAATCTGCTTTACACAAAAGCGTGAGCTTGATAGCTACATCGCGCATAAGCCAGCGCTGGAGATGTCTTTCATTGATGCAATGTTCGGCCGACATGTTCGGGGGCCTGCACCCGAGGGAGAACTGTCAAATCGGTAAGTTTGAGCAACGCGTGTAGAAGTGGCTCCGGATTGGCTGACTTCCTTTCAACGACTCTACGTCATAGTGACCTTTGACATGAGTAAATAACTGGCAATATGTCTGCGCACTGAAGCGTTCACGGACTCGGAATGTTGACAAAGAAATGTAAAGCCTCGGGCTATGCGTGACTTGTTGACAATAGCGGCGGGGAAAATATGATTTATTTGATGTGCCTAATGGATGTAGCACGTTGTTGTTTTGGGCTACAGGTACCCTTTAAGGTAGCAAAGATGTCTCGTAAAAGACCTTTGCCAGGCCAGAATACAGGGAACAACATGGGTACAACGCCACATTAATTCAAATTTCCTGATATTATAGAGCGTATTCACTCACGTGACTACAACAAACTCTGGCGGCCATCTTGGGGTCCCACCACGGCATTGTTTTGCTTGCTTGTATGCCGCTCTTCCCTGAGAAATGACTATTATATCCTGAAAGAGACACGATTTCAGTTCAAAGCGGTGTGCCTTGTGATTATACTGTGCCTCATTGTTGGATGTGGGACTAATGATTCAGAATATGGGTTTATCAGCTCAACAAGAGGCTATTACTTCAACTTGTCATGCATCTACTTCGGCTTCACTCGGCGTATGAGCGTCAGGACTGTTCTTATGTGTTTCTGTTGATACATCGGGTTGTGGGCACGTTTCCATTGAGACTCTCTCGTCAATAATCTCTTTTTGCTTTTTTCGCCGAGCGAAAATCAATGTCTTTCACTTGCGCAAAAGGAACTGTGGATGGAAACTTGGGAGCCATGAACATGGCAACTCCGTCGGGCGATGTCTGCCTTTACTCTGTGATTCATTTCAAGGTAAAATAAAACACTGGCTCCATGGGAACAGCATCAGCACGGCCAGCCAAACAGTCACTGCTGGTCCTGAAGGAGCTGGAAGCGGCTTCATCAGACAATTCAATTCAATTCAGTTTATTTGTATAGCCCAATTTCACAAATTACAAATTTGTCTCGGAGTGCTTTACAATCTGTACACATAGACATCCCTGCCCCAAAACCTCACATCGGACCAGGAAAAACTCCCAAATAACCCTTCAGCGGGAAAACACAGGGAAGAAACCTGCAGGAGAGCAACAGAGGAGGATCCCTCTCCTAGGATGGACAGATGCAATAGATGTAATGTGTACAGAAGGACAGATTTAGAGTTAAAATACATTCAATGAATATGACAGAGTGTATGAATAGTTCATAGTAGGCATATTCCACGATGGAGAGATCCATCAGGCAGATGGCGGTGGGAGGAGGAGCGGAGTCTCAACAGGACAGTGGCGTAGTCAGGAGCAGGAATTCCACGACCCAGACGATCCATCAGGCAGATAGGATCTATGCCGTCTCATAGGGTCCGATGACCCCATGAGACGTAAAGTCAAAAGGACTTCCGGGGAGAAAGCAGAGTTAGTAACGTGTGATTGAGAGATGAAAATTCATCCTTAAGGAGAGAAAAAGAGGAGATAGGTACTCAGTGCATCCTAAAACGTCCCCGGCAGCTATAAGCCTATAGCAGCATATCAAGGGCTGGACCAGGGCAAACCTGATTCAGCCCTAACTATAAGCTCTGTCAAAGAGGAAGGTCTTAAGTCTACTCTTAAACGAGGTGACTGTGTCTGCCTCCCGGACTGAAATTGGAAGCTGGTTCCATAAAAGAGGAGCTTGATAACCAAAGGCTCTGGCTCCCATTCTACTTTTAAGACTCTAGGAACTATAAGTAGTCCCGCATTTAGTGAGCGTAGCTCTCTAGTGTTTCAATATGGTACTACAAGCTCCTTAAGATATGATGGTGCATCACCAATCAAGGCTTTGTATGTTAAGAGAAGAATTTTAAAGTGATTCTTGATTTTACTGGGAGCCAGTGCAGAGCAGCTAGTGCAGGAGTGATGTGATCTCTTTTCTTAGTTTTAGTGAGAACACGAGCTGCAGCATTCTGGATCAACTGGAGGGACCTAAGAGATTTATTAGAGCAGCCTGATAATAAGGAGTTGCAGTAATCCAGTCTCGAAGTAACGAACGCGTGAACCAATTTTTCTGCATCTTTTTGAGACAAGATGTGCCTGATTTTTGAAATATTACGTAGATGAAAGAATGCAGTCCTTGAGATTTGCTTTACGTGGGAGTTAAAGGACAAGTCCCGATCAAAGATAACGCCAAGATTCTTTACAGTGGTGTTGGATGCCAGGGCAATGCCGTCTACAGAATCCACATCACCAGATAATTGATCTCTGAGGTGCTCAGGGCCGATTAAAATTACTTCGGTTTTGTCTGAGTTTAACATCAAGAAGTTGCAGGTCATCCATGTTTTTATGTCTTTAAGACATGCTTGAATGACACTCGTCCTGGAGGCGGAGCTGTGCGACTACGGATCATATATGAACCCAGACACGGGGCGCTTGATGTTCCGACATTTGTGGTATTTCCACAACAAGTATAACGCAGAAATAGTTGTTAATGTCCCATGGTCGATAGCGGAAATGAAAACTGTTTTACAGGAATGTGACCGGGCTATGTGCTGGTAACTAGCGAATTAACCACAAAGTGTTGAGCGAGTAAAATCAGGTAAAAAAGCGTTGCAAATATTCAATTCCAACCGCTGAAATCTTTCTTTGGTAATGCAGAAGGACATGAGGTTGCTGGGCTCTCGCATAATCAAACAGCGGACACGATAGCCAGGTCAACTTCTTCTGACATTTAATAAGTGGACCCCAAGATGGCGCGATTGAGATTCTGACGTCACGTGAATACGCCCTATAGCCACCAACGTGTGTGGCTGAGTGAGAGGCAACATTTTGGTCACCCCCGACAAAATCTCACTCCAAGGTTTTTTGAAAAGTTGGCAGCTCTGCGTTAACGGTGATGAGCATTTGTAATAGCTAGGTAACAGCTTCATTTATTACACAGATATAGGCAGACAGACAAGAAAACTAAGTGTTTTCCACCTTAATTATTCTATATTCTGCTTGTCATAGAACTTGAACCCATCTTAAACGTGGGGAACTGTAGTAATTACCCATTCAAACTAATATTATTCATAAAGACAAGTCAATGAGTTCATGTTGATGCTGACCACGTTACACACACAACAATATACATTAAATACGTCCCATTAATTACGTTATACTGTGCTAGTGAGGTTGCTAACAACACACAGTGTTACAATGCTAACCAACACAAGTGAAGTAAACTATAGAAACAGTTGACCAACATATACAACTGAGAACCGTTCATTAAGTAACTTCACAAAATGCGGCGTACTTACGTGTAACCGTTTGTCCGAAAAAGAGCCGCGAAAAGACGCTGCGCGAGGCTCAGGTGAGTGTGCTGCTGCGGGTCGTCTCCAGGGTTGCCAGGTCTGTGTGACAAAACCAGCCCAATGGCCAAGAAAACCAGCCCAAGATCAGAACTCAAAATATGCCCGTGCTCTGCTCGGTGTTCCCGTCCTATTCTAAGAGGTATGTGACTTTATTTATTGTTTGATCTCTTCCGTTGTTCCGGTGTGTTCCGTAAATCCTTACTACGTCAATCCTTACGGTGTTCCCCGGCGTTAAGGCGCTTGGCACGGCTTGGCCTCCACATTAGCTCGGCGGCTGCGTTAGCCGCTAGTAGTCTTGGTGTTGCTTGAAAGTCCAGTCTCGGTTT